>NW_024742827.1:0-34325 GCF_018991925.1 Homarus americanus
CCTGACACTCCCAGGTACACCTCTGACACTCCCAGGTACACCTTGACTTCTCCCAGGTACACCTCTGACACTCCCAGGTACTCTCAGACACTCCCAGGTACACCTCTGACCACTCCCAGGTACCTCTGACACTCCCAGGTACACCTCTGACACTCCAGGTACACCCCTGACCTCCCAGGTACACCTCTGACACTCCCACCTCCGGCCTCCCAGGTACCTCTGACACTCCCAGGTACACCTCTGACACTCCCAGGTATCCCCCGGCCTCCTGGTCCTCTGATACTCCCAGGTACACCATTGACACTCCCAGGTACCTCCTCAGACACTCCCAGGTACTCCTCTGACACTCCCAGGTACACCTCCTGACCTCCCAGGTACCTCTGCCCTCCCAGGTTACCTCTGACCTCCCAGGTACACCTCTGACACTCCCAGGTACACCTCTGACACTCCCAGGTACACCTCAGACACTCCCAGGTACACCTCTGACACTCCCAGGTACACCTCCTGACACTCCCAGGTACCTCTGACACTCCAGGTACACCTCCAACTCCCAGGTACACCTCTGGCCTCCCAGATACCTCCACACTCCCGTGCTCCTCTGACACTCCCAGGTACACCTCTGACACTCCCAGGTACACCTGACACTCCAGGTACACCTCTGCTCCCAGGTACACCTCTGACACTCCCAGGTACACCTCTGGCCTCCCAGGTACACCTCTGACACTCCCAGGTCATCCCAGACACTCCCAGGTACACCTCTGACACTCCCAGGTACACCTCTGACACTCCCAGGTACACCTCCGACCTCCCAGGTACACCTCTGACCTCCCAGGTGCATCCTGACACTCCCAGGTACTCTGACACTCCCAGGTAGCACTCTGATACTCCCAGGAATACTCGGCAGTCCCAGTTACACCTCCGACACTCCCAGTTACACCCCTGACACTCCCAGTACACCTCTGATACTCCCAGGTACACCTCTGACACTCCCAGGTACACCTGCACTCCCAGTTACACCCCTGGCCTCCCATTACCCCAACACTCCCAGGTACACCTCCCAACCTCCCAGGTACACCTCCGACACTCCCAGGTACCTCCGACACTCCCAGGTACAGCTCCCTATGCTCCCAGTGCACCTCCAGCCTCCCAGGTACACCTGACCTCCCAGGTACTCCTGACACTCCCGGGTACAGCTTTGACACTCCCAGGTACACCTCCGACACTCCCAGGTACAGCTCAATGCTCCCAGTGCACCTTGCCAGTTGCCTTGACCTCCCAGGTACTCCTCTGACACTCCCAGGTACAGCGACCTCCCAGGTACATCTGACACTCCCAGGTACATCTGGCCTCCCAGTTACACCTCCGGCCTCCCAGTTACACCCCTGACCTCCCAGGTACACCCCAACCTCCAGGTACCTCTGACCTCCCAGGTACACCTGACACCTCCAGGTTCTGCCTGACACTCTCCAGGTACACCACAGCACTATCAAGTACACCTCTGACCTCCCAGGTACTCTCTTGACGCTCCCAGGTACTCCTCTGACACGTCCAGGCACACCTCATACACTCCCAGGTACACCTCAGACACACCCAGGTACACCTCAGACACCCAGGTACACCTCTGACCTCCCAGGTACACCTTTAACACTCTGGTGCCTCCTAACACTCCCAGGTACACATCCGACACTCCCAGGTACACCTCCGACCTCCTAGGTACCTCTGATACTCCCAGGTACCTCAGACACTCCCAGGTACCTCAGACACTCCCAGGTACATCTCTGACCTCCCAGGTACCTCTGCCACTCCCAGGTACACCTCTGACACTCCCAGGTCACCTCTGATCTCCCAGGTACCCTCCCAGGTACACCTCTGACATTCCCAGGTACTCCTCTGACCCTCCCAGGTACACCTCAGACACTCCCAGGTACACCCCAGACATTCCCAGGTACACCCCTGGCCTCCCAGGTACACCCCTGACATTGCCAGGTACACTCTGACACTCCCAGGTACACCTGTGACATTCCCAGGTACACCTCCGATACTCCCAGGTACACTTTAGACATTCCCAGGTACTCCACCTGACACTCTCAGGTACCTCGACCTCCCAGGTACACCTCTGCTCCCAGGTACACCTCCCTCCAGGTACCCTGACTCCCAGGTACACCTCTGACCTCCCAGGTACCTCAGACACTCCCAGGTCCTGACCTCCGGTACACCTCTGTTCTCCCAGGTACACCTCAGACACTCCCAGGTACATCTCCCAACACTCCCAGGTACACCTCTGCCACTCCCAGGTACACTCCTGACACTCCCAGGTACTCCTCTGGACTCTCCCGTGCAGCTTTGACTCCCAGGTACACATCTGCTGGTACATCTGACCTCCCAGTTACACCTCCAGCCTCCAGTTACACACCTGGCCTCCCAGGTACACCCTGACCTCCCAGGTACACCTCTCAGTACTCCCAAGTTACCTCCCAACACCTCCAGGTTCACCTTTGACACTCCCATGTACACCAATGACCTCCCAGGTACACCTCTGACAATCCCAGGTACACCGCCCCAGCACTCAGGTACACCTCTGACCTCCCAGGTACTCCCTGACACTCCCTGGTACCTCTGATACTCCCAGGTACACCTCTGGCCTCCCAGGTACACCTCTGACTCTCCAGGTACACCTCTGACACTCCCAGGTACACCCCCAGACACTCCCAGGTACACCCCAGGCACTCCCAGGCACCTCTGACACTCTCTGGTACCTCTGACACTCCCAGGTACTCCTCTGACACTCCCACATGCACTTCTGACCTCCCTGGTACTCCTCTGACGCTCCCAGGTACTCCTCTCACTCCCAGGTACTCCTCTGACACTCCCAGTACACCTCTGACACTCCGTGTACATCCTGACCCTCCCAGGCACCTCTGACACTCCCAGGTACTCCTCTGACCTCCCAGCTACCTCAGACACTCCCAGGTACATCTGACACTCCCAGGTACACCTCTGACACTCCTAGGTACACCTATGACACTCACTGGAACACCTCCGACACTCCCAGGTACACCTCTGACACTCCCAGGTACATCTCTGACCTCCGGTACACCACTGACACTCCCAAGTATGCCTCTGATACTCCCAGGAATACTCTGACAGTCCCAGTTACACCTCCGACACTCCCAGTTACACCCCTGACACTCCCAGGTACACCCAGACACTCCCAGGTACCTCTGATACTCCCGGGTATAGCTTTGACACTCCCAGGTACACATCTGACACTCCCAGGTACAAATCTCTGACCTCCCAGTTACACCTCCGGCACTCCCAGTTACACCCCTGACACTCCCAGGTACACCCCAACCTCCCAGGTACACCTCTGATACTCCCAGGTACACCTCTGACACCTCCAGGTTCACCTTTGACACTCAGGTCCCTGTCCCAGTCTCTGCCAGGTACTCCTCTGATACTCCCAGGTACATCTCTGACACTCCCAGGTACAACTCTGACACTCCCAGGTACGCCTCTGACCTCCCACTTACACCTCCGACCCTCCCAGTTACACCCCTGACACTCCCAGGTACCCCTGACACTCCCAGGTACCCCTGACCTCCCAGGTACACCTCTGACCTCCCAGGTGCACCTCAGACACTCCCAGGTACACCTCTCTCACCTCCCAGGTACACCTCTAACACTCCCAGGTACACCTCAGACACTCCCAGGTACACCTCTCACACTCCCAGGTACACCTCTGTCCTCCCAGGTACTCCTGTTACAGTCCCTGGTATATCTCTGCTGCTCCCAGGTACTCCCTGACACTCCCTGGTACCTCTGACACTCCCAGGTACACCTCAGACACTCCCAGGTACACCTCAGACTACAGGTACACCTCAGACACTCCCAGGTACATCTCTGACACTCCCAGGAACCTCTACCCTCCCAGTGCACCTCTGACACTCCCAGTGCCTCTCAGCACTCCCAGGTACATTTCAGACACTCCCAGATACACCTCTGACTTTCCCAGGTACTCCTCTGACCCTCCCAGGTACCTCAGACACTCCCAGGTACACCCCTGACATTCCATGTACCTGACACTCCTGGTACACCCTGACATTGCCAGGTGCCTCTGACACTCCCAGGTACACCTGTGACCTCCCAGGTACACCTGCGATACACCCAGGTACCACCCGACATTCCCAGGTACTCCACCCCCACTCTCAGGTACACCTCAGACACTCCCAGTGCACCTCAGACACTCAGGTACCTCAGACACTCCCAGGTACATCTCTGCCACTCCCAGGTACACCTCTGCCACTCCCAGGTACCTCCTAACACTCCCAGGTACACCTCAGACACTCCCGGTAATCAGCCACCTCCTGGTACCTCTGATGCTCCCAGGTACACCTCTGACCTCCCAGGTACCTCAGACACTCCCAGGTACACCTCAGATGCTCCAGGTACATCTCTGACACTCCCAGGTACACCTCTGCCACTCCCAGGTACACCTCTAACACTCCCAGGTACACCTCAGACACTCCCAGGTAGTCCAGCCAGACACTCCTGGTGCACCTCTGTCTCCCAGGTACACCTCTGACTCCCAGGTACACCTCAGACACTCCCAGGCACCTCAGACACTCCCAGGTACATCTCTGACACTCCCAGGTACACCTCTGCCACTCCCAGGTACATTTCAGACCCTCCCAGGTGCACCTCAGACACTCCCAGGTACACCACCAGCCTCCCAGGTACTCCCCCAACACTCCCAGGTACAGCTTTGTACTCCCAGGTACATCAGCACTCCCAGGTACATCTGACCTCCCAGTTACACCTCCGCACTCCCAGTTACACCCCTACACTCCCAGGTACCTCTGACCTCCAGGTGCTCCTCTGACCTCCCAGGTACTCTCTCTGACCTCCCAGGTACATCTCAACCTCCCAGGTACACCTCTGACCTCCAGGTACGCCTCTGACCTCCCGCTCACACCTCGACCCTCCCAGTTACACCCCTAGCACTCCCAGGTACACCCCTGACCTCCCAGGTACCTTTGATGCTCCCAGGTACCCTCCTGACACCCCCAGGTTCCTGCCCAGCACTCCCAGGTACCTATGGCCTCCCAGGTACACCTCTGAGCCTCTCCAGGTACACCACCCAGCACTATCAGGTACACCTCTGACCTCCCAGGTACTCCTTGACGCTCCCAGGTACTCTCTGACACTTCCAGGTACACCTCCATACCTCCCAGGTACACCTCAGACACTCCCATGTACACCTCTGACACTCCGGTACACCTTTAACACTCCCTGATACACCTCTAACACTCCCAGGTACACATCCGACCTCCCAGGTACACCTCCGACCTCCCAGGTACACCTCCGATACTCCCAGGTACAACTCCTGACTTTCCAGGTGCTCCTCTGACCCTCCCAGGTACACCTCAGACACTCCCAGGTACACCCCTGACATTCCCAGGTACACCCTGACTCTCCTGGTACCCTGACATTGCCAGGTGCACCTCTGACACTCCCAGGCACACCTGTGACCTCCCAGGTACACCTGCGATACCCCCAGGTACACTTTGACATTCCCAGGTACTCACTGACACTCTCAGGTACACCTCAGACACTCCCAGGTACACCTCAGACACTCCCAGGTACACCTCAGACACTCCCAGGTACATCTGGCCTCCCAGGTACCTCTGCCACTCCCAGGTACACCTCTGAACCTCCCAGGTACCTCAGACACTCCCAGGTGTCCAGCCAGCTCTCCCTGGTACACCTCTGATACTCCCAGGTACACCTCTGACACTCCCAGGTACACCTCAGACACTCCCAGGTACCTCAGACACTCCCAGGTACATCTGGCCTCCCAGGTACACCTCTGCCACTCCCAGGTACCTCTGACACTCCCAGGTACCTCTGACACTCCCAGGTACATTTCAGACCCTCCCAGGTACACCTCCGACCCTCCCAGTTACCCCCTGACACTCCCAGGTACTCCTCTGACTCTCCCGGGTACAGCTTCTTGACACTCCCAGGTACACATCTGGCACTCCCAGGTACACATCTGACACCATCAATACACCTCTGGCCTCCCAGGTACACCCCCAGGCACTCCAGGTTGAACATCCCACCACACCTCTGACTCCTGGTACTCCTCTGAGCCTCCCAGGTACTCACTGGCCTCCCGGTACACCCCAGCACTCCCGGTACTCTCCTGACCTCCCAGGTACTCCTCTGACTCTCCCGGTACAGCTTTGACATTACCAGGTACACCTCCGACTCCCAGGTACAGCTCCAATACTCCCCAGTACACCTCTGACCTCCCAAGTACACCGCTGACCTCCCAGGTACTCCTCTGACACTATCAGGTACCTCTGACCTCCCAGGTACTCCTTTGACCTCCCAGGTACTCCTCTGACACTTCCAGGTACACCTCATACCTCCCAGGTACACCTCAGACACTCCGGTACACCTCTGACCTCCCAAATACACCTTTGCTCCTGGTACACCTCTACTCCCAGGTACATCCGCACTCCCAGGTACAACTCCGACACTCCCAGTTACACCTCCCGTCTCCCAGGTACACCTCTGACCTCCCAGGTACCTTCAACCTCCCAGGTACTCCTCTGACCTCCCAGGTACTCCTCTGACCTCCCAGGTACATCTCTGCTCCCAGGTACACCTCTGACACGCCCAGGTACGCCTCTGACACTCCCACTTACACCTCCGACCCTCCCAGTTACACCCCTGAGCACTCCCAGGTACTCCTCTGACTCTCCCGGGTACAGCTTGGCACTCCCAGGTACACATCTGACACTCCCAGTTACACATCTGACAATCCCAGTTACACCTCCGACACTCCCAGTTACACCCCTGACACTCCCAGGTACACCCACACCTCCCTGGTACACCTGACATTGCCAGGTACACCTCTGACACTCCCAGGTACACCTGTGACACTCCCAGGTACACCTGCGATACCCCCAGGTACACGACATTCCCAGGTACTCCTGACACTCTCAGGTACACCTCAGACACTCCCAGGTACATCGGACACTCCCAGGTACACCTCAGACACTCCCAGGTACATCTCTGACACTCCCAGGTACACCTCTGCCACTCCCAGGTACACCTCTGACACTCCCAGGTGCACCTCAGACACTCCCAGGTAGTCCATGACTCCTGGTACACCTCTGATACTCCCAGATACACACCTCTGACACTCCCAGGTACACCTCAGACACTCCCAGGTACACCTCAGACACTCCCAGGTACATCTCTGACCTCCCAGGTACACCTCTGCCACTCCCAGGTACCTCTGACACTCCCAGGTACCTCCTCAGGCACTCCCAGGTACATTTCAGACCTCCCATGTGCACCTCAGACACTCCCAGGTACACCTCTGCACTCCCAGGTACACCAATGACACTCCGGGTGGCTTTGACACTCCCAGGTACACATCTGACACTCCCAGGTACACATCTGGCCTCCCAGTTACACCTCCGACTCCCATTACCTGGCCTCCCAGGTACACCGCTGAGCACTCCCAGGTACTCCTCTGACACCTCCCAGGTACATCTCTGACCTCCCAGGTACCTCCTGACACTCCCAGTACGCCTCAACCTCCCACTTACACCTCCGGCCCTCCCAGTTACACCCTGACACTCCCAGGTACACCCCTGACCTCCCAGGTACACTCTGATCTCCCAGGTACACCTCTCACCTCCAGGTTCACCTTTGCCTCCCAGGTACACCAGCCAGCCTCCCAGGTACACCTCCTGACACTCTCAGGTACACCACAACACTATCAGTACACCTCTGACCTCCCAGGTGCTCCTTTGACGCTCCCAGGTACTCCTCTGACACTTCCAGGTACACCTCATACACTCCCAGGTACACCTTTAACACTCCCATGTACACCTCTGTCCTCCCAGGTACACCTTTAACACTCCTGATACACCTCTCACTCCCAGGTACACATCCGACACTCCCAGGTACACCTCCGACACTCCCAGGTACCTCCGTACTTCCCAGGTACAACTCTGACACTCCCAGGTACACCGCTGACACTCCCAGGTACTCCTCTGTCCTCCCAGGTACACCTCTGACACTCCCAGGTACGCCTCTGAGACTCACTTACACCTCCGACCTCCCCAGTTACACCCCTGACACTCCCAGGTACTCCTCTGACTCTCCCGGGTACAGCTATGACACTCCCAGGTACACATCTGACACTCCCAGGTACACATCTGACACCATCAAGTACCTCTGACCTCCCAGGTTGAACCTCCCAGGTACACCCCTGAACCTCCCACATACACCTCCTGACACTCCCTGGTACTCCTCTGGCCTCCCAGGTACTCCACTGACACTCCCAGGTACACCCCTGACACTCCAGGTACACCGCTGACACTCCCAGGTACTCCCCTGACACTCCCGGGTACAGCTTTGACATTCCCAGGTACAGCTCCAATACTCCCAGTACACCTCTGACGCTCCCAAGTACACCGCCGACACTCCCAGCTACTCCTCTGACACTCCCGGGTACAGCTGTGACACTCCCAGGTACACCTCCGACACTCCCAGGTACAGCTCCAATACTCCCAGTACACCTCTGACGCTCCCAAGTACACCGCCTTGACCTCCCAGTACTCCTCTGACACTCCCAGGCACACATCTGACACTCCCAGGTACACCACCTCCGACACTCCCAGGTACAGCTCCAATATTCCCAGTACACCTCTGACACTCCCAGGTACACCGCTGACACTCCCAGGTACACCTCTGATATTCTCAGGTACACCTCTGACACCTCAAGGTTCACCTTTGACACTCCCAGGTACACCAATGACACTCCCAGGTACACCTCTGATACTCTCAGGTACACCACTGACACTATCAGGTACACCTCTGACACTCCCAGGTACTCCTTTGACGCTCCCAGGTACTCCTCTGACATTTCCAGGTACACCTCATACACTCCAAGGTACACCTCAGACACTCCCAGGTACACCTCTGACACTCCCAAATACACCTTTAACACTCCCTGGTACACCTCTAACACTCCCAGGTACACATCCGACACTCCCAGGTACAACTCCGACACTCCCAGTTACACCTCCGATACTCCCAGGTACACCTCTGACACTCCCAGGTACACCGCTGACACTCCCAGGTACTCCTCTGACACTCCCAGGTACTCCTCTGACACTCCCAGGTACATCTCTGACACTCCCAGGTACACCTCTGGGACACGCCCAGGCACGCCTGACATTCCCCACTTACACTCCGACCCCCAGCCACACCCCTGACACTCCCAGGTACCTCTGACTCTCCTGGGTACAGCTTGACACTCCCCAGGCATGGTCTGCACACCTCTAGCTACACATCTGACACTCCCAGTTACACCTCCGACACTCCCCAGTTACACCCCTGACACACTCCCAGGCACACCCCCCCTGGACACTCCCCAGGTCCACTCCTTGATATTACCAGGTACACCCTGACACCTCCAGGTTCACCTCTGACACCCCAGGCACACAATGACACCCAGTAAACCTCTGACACCCCAGGTACACCTCTGACACTCTGTGGCACACCTCCCGACACTCCTAGGAACAGCTCCACATTCCCAGGCACACCTCTGACACTCCCAGGTACACCGCTGACACTCCCAGGTACTCCTCTGACACTCCCGGGTACAGCTTTGACACTCCCATGTACACCTCCGACACTCCCAAGTACAGCTCCAATACTCCCAGTACACCTCTGACACTCCCAGGTACACCGCTGACACTCCCAGGTACACCTCTGACACTCCCGGGTACAGCTTTGACACTCCCAGGTACACATCTGACACTCCCAGGTACAAATCTGACACTCCCAGTTACACCTCCGACACTCCCAGTTACACTCCTGACACTCCCAAGTACACCCCTGACACTCCCAAGTACACCCCTGACACTCTCAGGTACACCTCTGATACTCCCAGGTACACCTCTGACACCTCCAGGTTCACCTTTGACACTCCCAGGTACACCAATGACACTCCCAGGTACACCTCTGACACTTCCTCAGGCACACCACTGACACTATCAGGTACATCTCTGACACCCCAGGTACACCTTAACACTCCCTGGTACACCTCTAACACTCTAACATCCGACACTCAGGCACACCTCTGACACTTAGTACACCTCTGACACTCCCAGGCACACCTCTGACACTTCCCACTCCACCTCCGACCCTCCAGTTACACCCTGACACTCCCAGTGCACCCTGACACTACCTCTGATGCTCCCAGGTACATCTCTGACACTCCCAGGTGCCTCAGACACTCCCAGGTGCCTCTCACCTCCCAGGTACACCTCTTACTTGCTCGGGTGCCTCAGACACTCCCAGGTACCTCTCACCTCCCAGGTACCTCTGTCACCCCAGGTACTCCTGTTACGTCCCTGGTATTTCTCTGACTCTCCCAGGTACTCACACTGACTCTCCAGGTACACCTCTACCACTCCAGGTACACCTCTGACCTCCCAGGTACACCTCTGACCTCCCAGCTACATTTCAGACACTCCCAGATACACCTCTGACTTTCCCAGGTACTCCTCTGACCCTCCCAGGTACACCTCGAGCACTCCCAGGCCCTGACATTCCCAGGTACACCCTCAGCTCCCAGTACACCCCTGACATTGCCAGGTACACCTCTGACCTCCCAGGTACCTGCTTGACACTCCCAGGTACACCTGCGATACCTAGGTACTTTTGACATTCCCAGGTGCTCACTGACACTCTCAGGTACCTCAGACACTCCCAGGTGCACCTCAGACCTCCCAGGTACTGTGACACTCCAGGTACACCTCTGGCCTCCCAGGTACCTCTGACCTCCCAGGTACCTCAGACACTCCCAGGTGGTCAGCAGCACTCCTGGTACACCTCTGTGCTCCCAGGTACCTCTGGCCTCCCAGGTGCACCTCAGACACTCCCAGGCACCTCAGACACTCCCAGGTGCATCTCTGATCTCCCAGGTACCTCTGCCACTCCCAGGTACCTCTGACACTCCCAGGTACCTCTGACACTCCCAGGTACATTTCAGACCCTCCCAGGTACCTCAGATACTCCCAGGTACACCGCTGACACTCCCAGGTACTCCTCTGACACCTCCCGTGTGCAGCTTTGACACTCATGGTACACATCTGACACTCCCAGGTACACATCTGACACTCCCAGTTACACCTCCACACTCCCAGTTACACCCTACACCTCCAGGTACACCCTGGCCTCCCAGGTACACCCCTGACCTCCCAGGTACCTCTGTGCTCCCAGGTACACCTCCTGACCTCCAGGTTCACCTTTGACACTCCAGGTACACAAATGTCACTCCCAGGTACACCTCTGAGCTCTCAGGTACACCACTGACACTATCAGGTACACCTCTGACATTCCAGGTACTCCTTGACGCTCCCAGGTACTCCCCTGACATTTCCAGGTACACCTCCTCATACCTCCCAGGTACCTCAGACACTCCCATGTGCACCTCTCTGGCCTCCCAGGCTGCCTCCCTGATACACCTCCTAACCTCCCAGGTACATCCGACACTCCCAGGTCACCTCCGGCATTCCCAGGTACCTCTGTCCTCCCAGGTACAACTCTGACACTCACAGGTACACCGTTCAGCTCTCAGGTACTCTCGCTCCCAGGCCTCCTCTGACACTCCCAGGTACATCTCTGACACTCCCAGGTACACCTCTGGCTTGCTCCCAGGTACGCCTCTGAGACTCCCACCACCTCCGACCCTCCCAGTTACACCCTGACCTCCCAGGTACCTCCTCTGACTCTCCAGGTACAGCTATGACGCCTCCCAGGTACACATCTGACACTCCCAGGTACACATCTGACACCATCAAGTACACCTCTGACACTCCCAGGTACACCCAGACACTCCAGGTACACCCCAGACACTCCCATACCTCTGGCCTCCCTGGTGCTCCTCTGACAATCCCAGGTACTCCTCTGACACTCCCCCTTACACCTCTGACCTCCTGGTACTCCTCTGACGCTCCCAGGTACTCCTCTCCACTCCCAGGTACTCCTCTGACCTCCCGTGTACATCCCAGACACTCCCAGGTACCTCTGGCCTCCCAGGTCTCCTCTGACCTCCCAGTTACCTCAGACACTCCCAGGTACATCTGACTCTCCAGGTACACCTCTGACCTCCTAGGTACACCATGACACTCTGAGAAACTCCTCCGACCTCCCAGGTGCCTCCCCAGCCTCCCAGGTACATCTCTTGACACTCCCAGGTACACCACTGACACTCCCAGTATGCCTCTCATTCTCCCAGGAATACCTCTGACCTCCCAGGTACCTCTGATACTCCCAGGTACATCTCTGACACTCCCAGTGCACCTCAGACACTCCCAGAACACCTCTCACACCTCCCAGGTACCTCTGACCTCCCAGGTACCTCAGACCTCCCAGGTACCTCTCACACTCCCAGGTACACCTCTGTCCTCCAGGTACTCCTGTTACAGTCCTGAGCTTTCTCTGACACTCCAGGTACTCACTGATGCTCCCTGGTACCTCTGACACTCCCAGGTACCCTCAGACACTCCCAGGTACACCTCAGACACTCCCAGGTACACCTCAGACACTCCCAGGTACATCTCTGACCTCCCAGGTGCTCCTGTGACACTCCCTGTTACTTCTGACACTCCCAGGTACACCTGACATTCCCAGGTACACCCCTGATGCTCCCAGGTACACCCCGACATTGCCAGGTACACCTCTGACACTCCCAGGTACACCTGTGACACTCCCAGGTACACGTCCGATGCCCCAGGTACTCTTTTGACACTCTCAGGTACCACCTCAGACACTCCCAGGTAAACCTCAGACACTCCCAGGTACACCTCAGACACTCCACAACATCTCTGACTTCTCCCAGGTACACCTCTGCCACTCCCAGGTACACCTCTGACACTCCCAGGTACCTCAGACACTCCCAGGTAGTCCAGCCAAGCACTCCCTGGTACACCTCTGATACTCCCAGGTACACCTCTGATACTCCCAGGTACCTCCCGACACCTCCAGGTTCACCTTTGCACACTCCCAGGTACACCAATGACACCCCAGGTACTCAGACACTCCCAGGTGGTCAATGACACTCCCTGGTACACCTCTGATACTCCAGGTACACCTCTGATGCTCCCGGTACACCTCTGACACCTCCAGGTTCACCTTTGACACTCAGGTACACCAGCCACCTCCCAGGTACACCTCAGACACTCCCAGGTAGTCCCAGCCAAGCACTCCCTGGTACACCTCTGATGCTCCCAGGCCTCTGATATTCCCAGGTACCTCTGACACATGGTTTCACCTTTGACGCTCCCAGGTACAGCTCAATACTCCCAGTACCTCTGACACTCCCAGGTACACCTTCAACACACCCAGGTACTCCCCTGACCTCCTGGGTACAGCTTTGACACTCCCAGGTACACCTCCGACACTCCCAGGTACAGGTCCAATACTCCTGTTTGCTGCCTCCCAAGTACCTTCAGCCTCCCAGGTACTCCTCTGACACTCCCAGGTGGCTTTGACCTCCCAGGTACATCTGACACTCCCAGGTACATCTGTGCTCCCAGTTACACCTCCGACACTCCCAGTTACACCCTGACACTCCCAGGTACACCTGTGCTCCCAGGTACACGTCCGATACCCCAGGTACACTTTTGACATTCCCAGGTACTCACTGACACTCTCAGGTACACTCAGACATTCCCAGTGCCTCAGACCTCCCAGGTACACCTCAGACACTCCCAGCAACATCTCTGCCACTCCCAGGTACACCTCTGCCACTCCCGGTACAGCACGACTCCCCAGGTACACATCTGACTGCTCCCAGGTACACATCTGACATCCCAGTTACACCCCTGACACTCCCAGGTACACCTCCGACCTCCCAGGTACAGCTCAATACTCCCAGTACACCTTTGACCTCCCAAGTACACCGCTGACAGTCCCAGGTGCTCCTCTGACACTCCCGGGTACAGCTTTGACCTCCCAGGTACACATCTGACACTCCCAGGTACATCTGACACTCCCAGTTACCTCCGACACTCCCAGTTACCCCTGACACTACCAGGTACACCTCCTGATACTCCCAGGTACCACAGGTACACCTCTGATACTCCCAGGTACACCTCTCTTGACACCTCCAGGTTCACCTTGGACACTCCCAGGTACACCAAATGACACCCCAGGCACACCTCCTGACACCTCTGCACACCACTGACACCATCAGGTACACCCTCTGGACACATTTGTGGTACTTTGACGCTCCCAGGTACTCCTCTGACACATCCAGGTACACCTCATACACTCCCTGTGTACACCTCAGACACCCCAGGTACACCCTGACACACTCCCAGGTACACCTTAACACTCCCTGGTACACCTCTAACACTCCCAGGCGGGCCACACATCCGACACTTGTGTACAACCTGACACTTGGTGGTACACACTCTCCGATACTCCCAGGTGCCTTCTTGGATAATTCTAGGTACACTGCTGACACTCCCAGGTACTCTTCTGACACTCCCAGGTACTCTGACACTTGGTGTACATCTGCATACCCCAGGTACACCTCTGACACTCCCAGGTACTTGACACTCTTGCACTTACACCTCCGACCTCCCTGTGCCACCCTGACACTCCTGTACCTCTGACCTCCCGGGCACAGCTTGACACTCCCAGGTACACACCTTGACACTCCCAGGCCACATCTGACACTCCCAGTTGCCACTCTCCGACACTCTCAGTTACACCCCTGACACACTCCCACGTACACTTCGGACACACTCCCAGGTACACCTCTCTGATACTCCCAGGTACATCTCTTCTGACACTCCCAGGTACACTCTGTAGACACTCCTGTAGGAACAATTCTCACACCTCCTGCGTACACCTCTAACACTCCCAGGTACAATTCCTGTGACACTCCCAGGTACACCTCTCACACTCCCAGGTACACCTCCTGTCACCCCAGGTACTCCTGTTACAGTCCCGGTATTTGACACTCCCAGGTACCTAATTGATACTCCTGGTACACCTCTGACACTCCCACACCCCTGTGACACTCCCAGGTACACCCTGTGACACTCCTGGGCACACCTCAGACACTCCCAGGCATATCTCTCACACTCCCAGGTACTCCTGTGACACTTCTGGTACTTCTTGACACTCCCAGGCTACCCCCTGACATTCCCAGGCCACCTCTGACACTCCTGTGTGCCACCCCTTACATGCTGTACACCTCCTTGACACTTGCAGTACACCTGTGACACTCCCTGGTGTACAGTCCGATACCCCAGGTACACCCTTTTTGACACTCTCAGGTACACCCCCTCAGACATCCCAGGTAAACTCTACGGCCCCAGGTACGCACCCTGCACACCCCAGCAACATCTCTGACACTCCCAGGTACACCCCTGCCACCCCTGTGCACACCTCTGACACTCCCAGCACCCTCAGACACTCCCATAGTAGTCCACAATGACACTCCCTGGTACACCTCTGATACTCCCAGGTACACCTCCTCTGATACCCCAGGTACACCTCTGACACCTCCAGGTTCACCTTTTGACACCCCAGGTACACCCAATGACACTCCCAGGTACACCTCAGCCACCCCAGGCAGTCCAATGACACCCCTGGTACACCTCTGATACTCCCAGGTACACCTCTGATACTCCCAGGTACACCTCTGGACACCTCCAGGTTCACTTTGACACTCCCAGGTACAGCTCCAATACTCCCAGTACACCTCTGACACTCCCAGGTACCCGCTGACACTCCCAGGTACTCCCCCGACACTCCCGGGTACAGCTTTGACACACTCCCAGGTACACCTCCGACACTCCTGTACAGCTCCACACTCCCAGTACACCTTGACACTCCCAAGTACACCGCTGACACTTCCCAGGTACTCCTCTGACACTCCCGGGAAAGCTCTGACAATTTGGTACACATCTGACACTCCCAGTTACACCTCCGACACTCCCAGTTACACCCCTGACACTCCCAGGTACACCCCCTGACACTACCACAGGTACACCTCTGGATACTCCTGCACTCCTCTGACACCCTTGTGTACTCCTCTGACACTCCCAGGTACACCTCTGGACACTCCCAGGTACCGCTGACACTCCCAGGTACTCCTCTGGATACTCCCAGGTGTATCACTTCCTCTGACACCCCAGGTACATCTCTGACACCTCCCAGGTACGCCTCGACACGCCTACTTACACCTCCGACCTCCCAGTTACACCCCCTGACACTCCCAGGTACTCTCTGACTCTCCTGGTACAGCTTTTGACACTCCCAGGTACACATCTGACACTCCCAGGTACACATCTGACACTCCCAGTTACACCCTCCGGACACTCCCAGTTGCTACTCCCTGACACTCCCAGGATTCCTGACACTCCCAGGTACAATTCCCTGTACTCCCAGGTGTTGAGCCTTGACACTGCCAGGTACACCTGAGACACTCTTGTGTACACCTCTCTCTCACCTCCCAGGTACACCTCTAACACTCCCAGGTGTGTACACCTCAGACACTTGTAGGTACACCTCTCTCACACTCCCAGGTACACTCTCTGTCACTCCTGTGTACACCTGCATACTCCCAGGCTACTTTCGTGACACTCCCAGGTACACTTGACAATTCCCAGGTACTCTCTGCCACTCCTGGTGTACACCTCAGACAATTCTGTGTACACCCTGACATTCCCAGGTACACATCTGACACTCCCAGTTAAGCACCTCCTGACAATTCCCAGTTGGGCACCCCTGACACTACCAGGTACACTCCTGATACCTCCCAGGTACACCCTCTGACACCTCCAGGTTCACCTTGACACTCCCAGGTGCCACCAATGACACCCCAGTACACCTCTGACACCTCAGGTACACCACCGACACTATCAGGTACACCTCTGACACTCCCAGGTACCTTGACGCCCCAGGTACTCCTCTGACACTTCCAGGTACACCTCATACACTCCCAGGCACACCTCAGACACTCCCAGGCCACACCTCTTCTTGACACTCCCAGGTACACCTTTAACACTCCTGGTACACCTCTAACACTCCCAGGTACACATCCGACACCCCAGGTGTGTACAACTCCGACACTCCCAGGTACACCTCCGGATACTCCCAGGTACACCTTCTGACACTCCCAGGTACACCGCTGACACTCCCAGGTACTCCTCTGACACTCCCAGGTACCTCTGACACTCCCAGGTACATCTGGCCACTCCCAGGTACACCTCTCTGATACCCAGGTACGCCTCTTGACACTCCCACTTGCCACCTCCGACCTCCCTGTTGGCACCCCCTGACACTCCCAGGTACTCCTCTGACTCTCCCGGGTACAGCTTTGACACTCCCAGGTACACATCTGACACTCCCAGGTACACACATCTGGACACTCCCAGTTACACACCTCCTCCGACACTCTCTAGTTACACCCCTGACACTCTGCACGTACACCCCTGACACTCCCAGGTACACCTCTGATACTTCTGTACATTCCTGACACTCCCAGGTACACCTCAGACACTCCCAGGAACACCTCTCACACCCCAGGTACAATTCCCAACACTCCCAGGTACACCTCAGACACTCCCAGGTACACTCTCACACCCCAGGTACACCTCTGTCACCCCAGGAACTCCTGTTGCTAGTCCCTGGTATTTCCGACACTCCCAGGTACTCCACTGATACCCCCGGTACACCTCTGACACCCTGGTGTACACCTCCTCAGACACCCCAAGCACACCCTGTGACAATCTCCAGGTACACCTCTGCACACTCCCAGGTGGCCATTCCTGACACTCCTGTGGAACTCCTGTGACACTCCCTGGTACCTCTGACACACTCCCAGGTACACCTCCCCGACATTCCCAGGTGGTACACCCCTGACACTCTCAGGTACACCCCTGACATTGCCAGGTACACCTCTGACACTCCCAGGTACACCTGTGACACTCCCAGGTACACGTCCGGATAACACCCCCAGGTACACTCCTTTGACACTCTCAGGTACACCTCAGACACTCCCAGGTAAACCCTCAGACACTCCCAGGTACACCCTGCACACTCCCCAGCAACATTCCTGACACTCCCAGGTACACCTCTGCCACTCCCAGGTACACCTCTGACACTCCTGTGGTACACCTTCGGTGACACCCCAGGTAGTCCAATGACACTCCCTGGTACACTCCCCTGATACCCCAGGTACACCTCTGATACTCCCAGGTACACCTCTGACACCCAGGTTCACCTTGACACCCCAGGTACACCAATGACACTCCCAGGTACACCTCAGACACCCCCAGGTAGTCCAATGACACTCCCCGGTACACTCCTGATACTCCCAGGTACACCTCTGATACCTCCCAGGCCACCTCAGGGACACCTCCAGGTTCACCTTGACACTCCCAGGTACAGCCCAATACTTCCCAGTACACCTCTTCTGACACTCCCAGGTACCCGCTGACACCCCAGGTACTCCCTGACTCCCGGTACAGCTTTGACACTCCCAGATACACCTCCGACACTCCCAGGTACAGCTCCAATACCCCAGTACACCTTGGACACTCCCAAGTACACCGCTGACACCCTAGTACTCCTCTGACACTCCCGGGGAAAGCTTTGACACTCTAGTACACATCTGACACTCCCAGTTGCTACCTCCGACACTCCCAGTTACACCCCTGACACTTGGTGTACACCTCTGACACTGGGCCAGGTACACCTCTGATACTCCCGTACTCTCTGACACTCCCAGGTACTCTCTGACACTTGTACACCTCTGACACTCTTGGTGTACACCGCTGACACCCTGGTGTACTCCTCTTGACACTCCCAGGTACTCCTGACACTCCCAGGTACATTCCTGACACACTCCCAGGTACGCCTCTGACACGCCTACTACACCTGACCCTCCCAGTTAGCACACCCTGACACTTGGTACCTCCTTGACTCTCCCGGGTACAGCTTTGACACACACACACTCCCAGGTACACATCTGACACTCCCAGGTACACATCTGACACTCCCAGTTGCTACCTCCTACACTCCCAGTTACACCCCCTGACACTCCCAGGTACACCCCCTGACACTCCCAGGTACACCTCTGATACTCCCAGTACATCTCTGACACTGCCAGGTACACCTGAGACACTCCCAGGTACACCTCTCACACCTCCCAGGTACAATTCCCTAACACTCCCAGGTACACCTCAGACACTTCCAGGTACACCTCTCACACTCCCAGGTACACTCTGTCACTCCCAGGTACACCTCAGACACTCCCAGGTACACCCCTCAGACACTCCCAGGTACATCTCTGACACTCCCAGGTACCTTTCTGCTACCCTGCAGGTACACTCTCAGACACTCCTGTACACCCCCGACATTCCCAGGTACACATCTGACACTCCCAGTTACACCTCCGACACTCCCAAGCTACACCCCTGACACTACCAGGTACACCTCTGATACTCCCAGGTACACCTCTGACACCTCCAGGTTCACCTTGACACCCCAGGTACCAAATGACACCCCAGTACACCTCTGACACTCTGTAAGTGGCCACCCACTGACACTATCAGGTACACTCCTCTGACACTCCCAGGTACTCCTTTGACGCTCCCAGGTACTTTCTGACACTTCCAGGTACACCTCATACACCCCAGGCACACCTCAGACACTCCCAGGTACACCCCTGACACTCCCAGGTACACCTTAACACTCCCTGGTACACCTCTAACACTCCCAGGTACACATCCGACACTCCCAGGTACACCTGACACTCCCAGGTACACCTCCGATACTCCCAGGTACACCTCTGACACCCTCCTGGTAAGTGGCCACCGCTGACACCCCAGGTACTCCTCTGACACCTCCCAGTACTCCTCTGACACTCCCAGGTACATCTGACACCCCAGGCACACCTCTGACACTCCCGGTACGCCTCCCTCTCTGAGCCACTCCTACCCACCTCCGACCTCCCTGCTACACCCCTGACACCCTGTACCTTCTGACTCCGGGTACAGCGCTTGACACTCCCAGGTACACATCTGACACTCCCAGGCCACATCTGACACTCCCAGTTACACCTCCGGGACACTCTCAGTTACACCCCTGACACTCCCACGTACACCCCTGACACACTCCCAGGTACAATCCTTCTGATACTCCCAGGTACATCTCTGACACTCCCAGGTACACCTCCCAGACACTCCCAGAACACCTCTCACACCCCAGGTACACCTCCTAACACTCCCAGGTACACCTCAGACACCCAGGCCACCTCTCACCACTCCCCAGGTACACCTGTCACCCCAGGAACTCCTGTGCCACAGTCCCTGGTATTTCCTGACACCCCAGGTACCCACCGATACCCCTGGTACACCTCTGACACACCCCAGGTACACCCTGTGACACCCTGCTACACCTCAGACACTCCCAGGTACACCCCTCAGACACCCCAGGTACATCTCTGGCCACCCAGGAACTCCTGTGACACTCCCTGGTACTCTCTGACAATTCTGCAGGTGTACACCCCCGGACATTCCCAGGTATTGCCCCTTGACACTCCCAGGTACACCTCCCCTGACATGCCAGGTGCCACCCCACACCTCCCAGGTACACCCGTGACACTCCCAGGTACACGGCCGATACCCCCAGGTACACCTCTTTTGAGCCACCTCAGGTACACACCTCTGCATAATTCCCCAGGTAAACCCTGCACACCCCAGGCACACCTCTGTGACACTCCCCAGCAACATCTCTGACACCCCAGGCACACCCCTCGCTACCCCAGGTACAATTCCTCCGACACTCCCAGGTACACTCAGACACCCTTGCAGGTCCAATGACACTCCCTGGTACACTCTCTGATAATTCCCAGGTACACCTCTGATACTCCCAGGTACACCTCTGACACCTCCTTGTGTTCACTTGACACTCCCAGGTACACCAATGACACTCCCAGGTACACTCTCAGACACTCCCAGGTAGTCCAATGACACTTCTGTACACTCTGATACTCCCAGGTACACCTCTGATACTCCCAGGTACACCTCTGACACCTCCAGGTTCACCTTGACACTCCCAGGCAGCCAGCTCCAATACTCCCAGTACACCTCTGACACTTGTACCCAAGCTGACACCACAGGTACCCCTGACACTCCCGGGTACAGCTTGACACTCCCAGGTACACTCTCTGACACTCCCAGGTACAGCTCCAATACTCCCAGTACACCTTGACACTCCTGGGTACACCGCTGGACACCTCCCAGGTATCCCTCTGACACTCCTGGGTACAGCTTTGAAATTTGTACACACATCCGACACTTGTGTACAATCTCCGACACTCCCAGGTACACCTCCGATACTCCCAGGTACACCCCTGACACTCCTGGTGTACACCGCTGACACTCCCAGGTACTCTCTGACACTTGTACTCTCTCTGACACTCCTGTACATCTGGACACTCCCAGGTACACCTCTGGACACTCCCAGCCGCCTCTCTGACACTCCTACCTACACCTCCGGGACCTCCCCTGTTACACCCCCATACCCCTACCTCTGACTCTCCCGGGTACAGCTTTTCTTGACACTTGGGTACACATCTGACACTCCCAGGTACACATCTGACACTCCCAGTTACACCTCCGACACTCTCAAAGCTACACCCTTCTGACACCCCACGTACACCCCTGACACTCCCAGGCACACCTCCTGATACTCCCAGGTACATCTCTGACACTCCCAGGTACACCCCAGACACTCCCCAGGAACACCTCTCACACTCCCAGGTACACCTCTAACAACACTCCCAGGTACACCTGCGACCACTCCTGGTGCACACCCTCTCACACTCCTGGTACACCTCTGTCACCCCAGGAACTCCTGTTAGCAGTCCCTCGGTATTTCTCTGACACTCCCAGGTACCCACTGATACTCCTGGTACACCTCTGACACCCCAGGTACACCCTGTGACACTCCTGCACACCTCAGACACTCCCAGGTACACCTCAGACACTCCCAGGCAGTACATCTCTGACACTCCCAGGAACTCCTGTGACACTCTCGGTACTTCTCTGACACTCCCAGGTACAATTCCCTGACATTCTGTACACCTCTGGACACTTCCTTCCCAGGTACACTTCTGAGCTATTGCTTGTGTACACCTCTGACACTCCCAGGCCACCTGTGACACTCCCAGGTACACGGCCGATACCCCAGGTACACTTTTGACACTCTCAGGTACACCTCCTCAGACACTCCTGGTGTAAACCCCAGACACCCCAGGTACACCCCAGACACTCCCAGCAACATTCCCTGGACACTCCCAGGTACACCTCTGCCACCCCAGGCCACCTCTGACACCCCAGGTACACCTCAGACACTCCCAGGTAGTCCAATGACACTCCCTGGTACACCTTCTGATACTCTTGGTGTACACTCTGATACTCCCAGGTACACCTCTGACACCTCTGTGCTCACTCTTTTGACACTCCCAGGCTACCAATGACAATTTCAGGTACACTTTGCACACTTTGTAGTCTACGATACTTCCCTTTGGCACTCTCTGGATACTCCTGCAGGTACAATTCCTGATACCCCAGGTACACCTCTGACACCTCCAGGTTCACCTCCCAGGTACAGCTCCAATACTCCTGTGCACACCCCTGACACTCCTGCAGGTACCCGCTGACACTACCAGGTACTCTGGACACTCCCTGCACAGCTTGACACTCCCAGGTGTACACCTCCTGACACTCCTGCAGGTACAGCTCCAATACTCCCAGTGGCCACCTGACACTCCCAAGTACACCGCTGACACTCCCAGGTACTCCCTCTGACACCCCGGGTACAGCTTTGACAATTCCCAGGTACACATCTGACACCCCAGCTACACCTCCGACACTCCCAGTTACACCCCTGACACTCCCAGGTACACCCTGACATCACTACCAGGTACACCTCTGATACTCCCGGTACCTCTGACACTCCCAGGTACTTTCTGACACCTGAGGTACACTCTGACACTTGGTACACTGCTGACACTTGGTGTTCTCTGACACTTGGTACTCTCTGACACTCCCAGGTGCTACTCCTGACACTCCCAGGTACGCCTCTGACACGCCCACTTCACACCCCGACCCTCCCAGTTACACCCCTGACACTCCCAGGTACTCCTCTGACTCTCCTGGCACAGCTTTGACACTCCCAGGCACACATCTGACACTCCCAGTTACACATCTGACACTCCAGTTACACCTCCGACACTCCCAGTTACACCCCTGACACTCCCAGGTACACCCCTTGACACTCCCAGGCACACCTCTGATACTCCCAGGTACATCTCTGACACTGCAAGGTACACCTGAGACACCCCAGGCACACCTCTCACACTCCCCAGGCACACCTCCAACACACCCAGGCACACCCCAGACACTCCCCAGGCACACCTCACACTCCCAGGCACACCTCTGTCACTCCCAGATACACCTCAGACACTCCCAGGCACACCTCAGACACTCCCAGGCACATCTCTGACACTCCCAGGCACTCCTCTGCCACCCCAGGCACACCCCTCAGACACTCCCAGGCACACCCCTGACATTCCAGGCACACCCCTGACACTCCCAGGTACACCCCTGACACCAGGTACACCTCTGACACTCCCAGGCACACCTGTGACACTCCCAGGTACACGTCCGATACCCCAGGCACACTTTGACATTCCCAGGTACACCTCTGACACTCCCAGGCACACCTCAGACACTCCCAGGTAGTCCAATGACACTCTGGCACATCTGATACTCCAGGTTCACCCTTGATACTCCCAGGTACACCTCTGACACCTCCAGGTTCACCTTGACACTCCTGGTCAGCTCAATACTACCAGTACACCTCTGACACTCCCAGGTACACCGCTGACACTCCCAGGTACTCCTGACACTCCCGGGGCACAGCTGACACCCCAGGCACACCGACACCCCAGGTACAGCTCCACACCCCAGCACACCTTTGACACTCCCAAGCACACCGCTGACACTCCCAGGTACCTCTGACACTCCCGGCACAGCTTTGACACCCCAGGTACACATCTGACACTCCCAGGTACACATCTGACACTCCCAGTTACACCTCCGACACTCGCCACACCTCCCTGACACCCAGGTACACCCCTGACACTACCAGGTACACCTCTGATACTCCCAGGTACACCTCTGACACCTCCAGGTTCACCTTGACACCCCAGGCACACCAATGACACTCCCCAGGCACACCTCTGACACTCTCAGGTACACCACTGACACTATCAGGTACACCTCTGACACCCCCAGGTACTCCTTGACGCTCCCAGGTACCTCTGACACTTCCAGGTACACCTCATACACTCCCCAGGCACACCTCAGACACTCCCCAGGCACACCTCTGACACTCCTGGTACACCTTTAACACTCCTGGGTACACCTCTAACACCCTAGGCACACATCCGACACCCCAGGTACAACTCCGACACTCCCCAGGCACACCTCCGATACTCCCAGGTACACCTCTGACACCCCAGGCACACCGCTGACACTTCCAGGTACACCTCCTGACACTACCAGGTACACTCTGATACTCCCCAGGTACACCCTGACACTCCAGGTTCACCTTTGACACTCCCAGGTACACCAATGACACTGCCAGGCACACCTCTGACACTCTCAGGTACACCACTGACACTATCAGGCACACCTCTGACACCCCAGGTACTCCTTTGACGCTCCCCAGGTACTCCTCTCTGACACTTCCAGGCACACCTCATACACCCCAGGCACACCTCAGACACTCCCCAGGTACACACCTCTGACACCCCAGGTACACCTTTAACACCCCCTGGCACACCTCTAACACCTAGTACACATCCGACACCCCAGGTACAACCTGACACTCCCCAGGTACACCTCCGATACTCCCCAGGTACACCTCTGACACTCCCGCACACCGCTGACACTCCCAGGTACCTCTGACACTCCCAGGCACTCCTCTGACACTCCCAGGCACATCTCTGAAACTCCCAGGTACACCTCTCGACACTCCCAGGCACGCCTCTGACACTCCCACCTACACCTCCGACCCTCCCTGTTACACCTCCCTGACACTCCAGGTACTCTCTGACTCTCCTGCAGAGCTTGACACTCCAGGCACACATCTGACACTCTCACACACATCTGACACTCCCAGTTACACCTCCGACACTCCCAGTTACACTCTGACACCCCAGGTACACCCCTGACACTCCCAGGTACACTCTGATACTCCCCAGGTACATCTCTGACACTCCCAGGCACCTCTGACACTCCAGGTACACCTCATACACCCCAGGTACACCTCAGACACCCCAGGCACACCTCCTGACACTCCCAGGCACACCTTTAACACTCCCCTGGTACACCCTGACACTCCCAGGTACACATCCGACACTCCCAGGTACAACCTGACACTCCCAGGTACACCTCCGACACTCCCAGGTACACCTCTTGACACTCCCAGGTACACTGCTGACACTCCCAGGTACCCTCTGACACTCCCAGGTACCTCTGACACTCCCAGGTACATCTGACACTCCCCCAGGTACACCTCTGACACTCCCAGGTACGCCTCTGACACTCCCACTTACACCTCCGACCTCCCCTGTTACACCCCTGACACTCCCAGGTACTCCTCTGACTCCTCCCGGGTACAGCTTGACACTCCCAGGTACACATCTGACACTCCCAGGTACACATCTGACACTCCCAGTTACACCTCCGACACTCTCAGTTACACCCCTGACACTCCCAGGCACACCCCTGACACCCCAGGTACACCTCTGATACCCCAGGCACATCTCTGACACCCCAGGCACACCTCAGACACCCCAGGCACACCTCTGACAATCCCAGGCACACCTTTAACACTCCCCTGGTACACCTCTACAACACTCTCAGGTACATCCGACACCCCAGGTACACCTCCGACACTCCCCAGGTACACCTCGATACTCCCAGGTACACCTCTGACACTCCCAGGTACACTGCTGACACTCCCCAGGTACACCTCTGATACTCCCAGGTACACCTCTGACACCTCCAGGTTTACCTTGACACTCCCAGGCACACCAATGACACTCCCAGGCACATCTCTGACACCCAGGTACACCTCTGACACTCCCAGGCACGCCTCCCACTTTCACCTCCGACCCTCCCAGTTACACCCTGACACTCCCAGGTACTCTCTGACTCTCCCAGGTACAGCTTTTCCAGGTAAACATCTGACACTCCCAGGTACATCAGCCTCCCAGTTACACCTCCGACACTCCCAGTTACACCCTGACACTCCCAGGTACACCCCCCAACCTCCCAGGTACACCTCTGATACTCCCAGGTACATCTCTGACACTCTGAGTACACCTCAGGCTTGCTCAGGTACTCTCTCCACCTCCAGGCCACACCTGCCTCCAGGTACACCTCAGGCACTCCCAGGTACCTCTCCCCTCCCAGGTACCTCTGTCACTCCCAGGCCTCCCTGTTACAGTCCCTGGTGTTCTCTGGCTCCCAGGTACTCACCCCAGCTCCTGGTACACCTCAGACTCCAAGCCACCTCCAGGCCTCCCAGGTACACCTCAGACACTCCCAGGCACACCTCAGACACTCCCAGGTACACCTCTCTCACACTCAGGTACCCCTCTGTCCTCCCAGGTACTCCTGTTACAGTCCCTGGTATTTCTCTGACACTCCCAGGTGCTCCTCTGCCTTTGGTACACCTCAGACGCTCCCCAGGTACACCCCTGACATTCCCAGGTACACCCCTGACACTCCCGGGTACACCCTGACATTTGCCAGGTACACCTCTGACTTGCTCCCAGGTACACCTGTGACACTCCCAGGCTGCGTCCCGATACCCCAGGCGACATTCGGGTACTCACTGAGACTCTCAGGTACACCTCAGGTGCTCCCAGAGTACACCTCGAACACTCCCAGGTGCCTCCAGACACTCAGCAACATCTCTAACCTCCCAGGCCACCTCCCACTCCCAGGTACAAAACACTCCAGGTACACCTCGAACCTTGCTCCCAGGTAGTCCCAGCCAACACTCCCTGGTACACCTCTGATCTCCCAGGTACCTCTGATGCTCCCAGGTGTTGCACCTCCCGACACATCGAGGGTTCTGTGACTTACTCCCAGGTGCAGCTCTATGCTCCCAGTACACCTCTGACACTCCCAGGTACATGACACACCAAGGTGCTCCCTGACACTCACTGATTTTAAACAGACTCCCAGGTTACACTTCCGACACTCCCAGGTACCCAGCTCCAATACTCCCCAGTACACCTTTGACACTCCCAAGTGTACACCGCTGACACTCCCAGGTACTCTCAATACTCCCAGGTACAGCTTTGACACTCCCAGGCCTCTGACACTCTCAGGTACACATCTGACACTCCCAGGCCACCTGTGGCTTGACCTCCCAGGTACGTCCGTACCCCAGGTACCTGACCAGGCATTCCCATTGCTCCTGACATCAGGTACCTCAGGCCTCCAGGTACACCTCAGGCCTCCCCAGGTACACCTCAGGCACTCCCAGCAACATCCCCAGCACTCCCAGGTACACCTCTGCCACTCCCAGGTACACCTCTGACACTCCCAGGTGCTCCTCTGACACTCCCAGGCACTCCTCTGATGAACCTAGGTACATCTCTGTTTCCAGGCCTGCCTCTGGCCTCCCAGGTGCCGCCTCTGACACTCCCACTTGCACCCGAGCCTCCAGTTACACCCCTGGCCTCCCAGGTGCTCATCTGACCTCTCCCGGGTACAGCTTTGACACTCCCAGGTATGCATCGGCTTTGCTCCCAGGTACACATCTGACAAGCAGTTACACCTCCGACACTCCCAGTTACCTGGCCTCCCAGGTACACTGACACTCCCAGGTACCTCTGATGCTCCCAGGTACATCTCGGCCTCCCAGGTACACCTGAACCAGGTACCTCTCACACTCCCAGGTACACCTCCTTGCTCCCAGTGCCTCAGACACTCCCAGGTACACCTCTCACTCCCCACCTCTGTCACTCCCCAGGTGCTCACTGTTACAGTCCCTGGTATTTCTCTGGCTTGCTCCCAGGTGCTCACTCTGCCACTCCCAGGTACACCTCAGACCTCCCAAGGTACACCCTGACATTCCCAGGTGCCTGACACTCCCAGGTGCCTGACATTTGCCAGGTGCACCTCTGTTGCTCCCAGGTACACCTGTGAGCATTCTACCGTCCATTGGGTACCTTTTGACCCGTTGCTCACTGGGCTCTCAGTGCACCTCAGGCTTGCTCCCAGGTGCCTCAGGCACTCCCAGGTACACCTCCAGACACTCCCAGCAACATCTCCCAGGCCTCCCAGGTACACCTCTGCCACTCCCGTTACACCTCCTGACCTCCCAGGTACACCTCAGACACTCCAGGGCGTTGTGGCCTCCCTGGTACACCTCTGATGCTGCTCCCAGGTACACCTCTGATACTCCCAGGTACACCTCTGACACATCGAGTTCACCTTTGACACTCCCAGGTACAGCTCCAATACTCCCAGTGCCACCTCCTGACCTCCCCCAGGTACACCATGACACCAGCCTCCTGGGTGCAACATTGACTGCTCCCAGGTGCACCTCCAAACACTCCCAGGTGCAGCTCCAATACTCCCAGTACACCTTTTGACATTTAAGTACACCTTGACACTCCCAGGTACTCTCAGCCTCCCGGGTACAGCTTTGACACTCCCAGTGCATCTGACACTCCCAGGTACACATCTGGCTTGCTCCCAGTTACACCTCCCGGCTCCCCGGGTTACACCCCTGACGCGCTCCCAGGTGCACCCTGACACTACCAGGTACACTGATACTCCCAGGTACACTGGCTTACCTCCAGGTTCACCTTTGACACTCCCAGGTACACCAATGACGCTCCCAGGTACACCTCAGACACTCCCAGGTACACCTCCAGACACTCCCCAGCAACATCTCTTGACACTCCCAGGTGCACCTCTGCCACTCCCAGGTGCACCTCCTGACACTCCCAGGTGCACCTCAGACACTCCCCAGGTGGTCCAATGACGCTCCCTGGTGCACCTCTGATGCTCCCAGGTGCACACCTCTGATGCTCCCAGAGTGCACCTCTGACACCTCCAGGTTCACCTTTGACCTCCCAGGTACACCAGCAACACT
The DNA here is from genome assembly GCF_018991925.1 of Homarus americanus. Lineage (NCBI taxonomy): Eukaryota > Metazoa > Arthropoda > Malacostraca > Decapoda > Nephropidae > Homarus > Homarus americanus. The sequence continues at coordinate 29,314 of NW_024742827.1, forward strand.
CCCAGAGTACACCTCAGGCTTGCTCCCAGGTAGTCCCAGCCAGCTCCCTGAGTACACCTCTGATACTCCCAGGTACACCTCTGATATTCCAGGTACCTCTGACACCTCAGGTTCTGCCCAACACTCCCAGGTACCAGCTCAATACTCCCCAGTACACCTCTGGCCTCCCAGGCTGCCCAGCACTCCCAGGCCTCCCCAACCTCCCGGGTACAGCTTTGACACTCCCAGGTACACCTCCGACTCCCAGGTACCGGCTCAATACTCCCAGTACACCTTTGACGCTCCCTGATGCACTGCTGACACTCCCAGGTGCTCCTCCTGACACTCCAGGTACAGCTTGACATGCTCCTGGTGCCATCTGACACTCCCAGTTACACCTCCTGACACTTGATTGCCTGACACTCCCCAGGTGCACCCTGACACTACCAGGTGCCTCTGATACTCCCGGGTAATCCTCTGACCTCCCAGGTACTCCTCTGACCTCCCAGGCCTCCCAGCACTCCCAGGTACACACTTCGGCCTCCCAGGCCTCCTCTGACTTGCTCCCAGGCCTCCTCTGATACTCCCAGGTACATCTCTGGCTTCCCAGGTACGCCTCTGACACGCCCCGCCTTACACCTCCCGGCCCTCCCAGTTGCACCTGACACTCCCAGTACTCTCCTGACCTCTCCCGGGTACAGCTTTGGCTTGCTCCCAGGCCGCACATCTGACACTCCCAGGTTACACATCTGACACTTAGTTACACCTCCCGGCTTGCTCCCAGTTACACCCTGACTTGCTCCCAGGTGCACCCCTGACTTGCTTGCTCCCAGGTACACCTCTGATGCTCCCAGGTACATCTCCTGACACTGCCAGGCCACCTGGGGCCTCCCCAGCACACCTCTCCACCTCCCAGGTGCCTCTAACATCAAATTTTCCCTCAGGCTTGCTCCCAGAGACACCTCTCACACTCCCAGGTACACCTCTGTCCTCCCAGGTACCTCAGACACTCCCAGGTACACCTCAGACACTCCCAGGTACATCTCTGACCTCCCCAGGTACTCTCTGCCACTCCCAGGTACACCTCAGACACTCCCAGGTACACCCCTGACATTCCAGGTACACCCCTGACACTCCCAGGCACACCCCCTGACATTGCCAGGTACACCTCTGACACTCCCAGGTACACCTGTGACACTCTGTGCCCGTCCGACCACCCCAGGTACCTTGGCATTCCAGGTACCTCTGACACTCCCAGGCACACCTCAGACACTCCCCAGGTAGTCCAATGACACTCCCTGGTACACCTCTGAAATACTCAAAAGGTTCACCTCTGATACTCTGGGTACACCTCTGATGCCTCAGGTTCTGTGACACTCCCAGGCAGCTCAATACTCCCAGTACCTCTGACACATGGGTACACCATGGCCTCCAGGCCTCCCCTGACACTCCCGGGTACAGCTTGACACTCCCAGGTGCACCTCCGACACTCCCAGGTACAACTCCAATACTCCCAGTACACCTTTGACACTCCAAGTACACCATGACCTTGCTCCCAGGTGCTCCTCTGACACTCCAAAATTTTTGGCTTTGACTTGCTCCCAGGTATGCATCCAACATTTGTCTCTGACTTCTTGGTTACACCTCATTCTCCCAGTTACACCCCTGACACACCCAGGTACCCCTGACACCTGCCGGTACACCTCTGATGCTCCAGGTGCCTCTGACACCTCAGGTTTGCCTTTGACTTGCTGGGACACCAATGACTCCCAGAACACACCTCTGACGCTCTCCAGGTTGCACCACTGACACTATCAGGTACACCTCCCAGCACCCCAGGTACTCCTTTGACGCTCCAGGTGCTCCTCTGACCTTCCAGGTGCACCTCACCTCCCAGGCCACCTCAGACACTCCCAGGTACACCTCTCCCAGCCTCCCAGGTACACCTTCAACACTCCTGGTGGCACCTCTAACACTCCCTGGGCACACATCCAAGCTTGGGTACAACTCCCGACACTCATTTTACCTCAAACCTCCAGGTACCCCTCGACACTCCCAGGTACACCTTGACACTTCCAGGTACACCCTGACACTACCAGGTACACCTCTGAGTACTCCCAGGTACACCTCTGACTCCTCCAGGATGCACTCCCAGGCCTCAGCACTGCCAGGTGCACCTCGACGCTCTCAGATTTTACCACTGACACTATCAGGTACACCTCTGACACTCTGCAGGTACTCCATTGACGCTCCCAGGTGCTCTCCTGACATGCTTCCAGGCACACCTCACTTACACTCCCAGGCCACCTCCAGACACTCCCAGGTACACCTCCTGTGGCCTCCCCAGGTACACCTTTGCTCCTGGTACACCTCTAACACTCCCTAGGTACACATCCGACTTACTCCCAGGCCTGGCTCAGGCTCCCAGGCACCTCCGGCCAGGTACACCTCCCCGGCGCTCCCAGGTACACCTTTGACACTCCCAGGTGCTCCTCCGACACTCCCAGGTACTCCTCAGCCTCCCAGGTACATCTCTGGCTCCCAGGTACTCGCCTCCCAGGTACGCCTCTGACCTCCCACCTACGCCTCCAGTTCCTCCCTGTTACACCCCACAGGCTGCTCCCAGGTACTCCTCTGACTCTCTCCCCAGTGCAGCTTTGACACTTCTGGTGCACATCCCGACACTCCCAGGTGCCTGTCCCAGCACTGGTGCACCTCCCGACCTCCCGGTGCACCCCTGGCTTGCTCCCAGGTACACCCCCCTGGCTTGCTCCAGGTACACCTCTGATACTCCCAGGTACATCTGTGCTCCCAGGTGATACACCTCAGACACTCCCAGGTACACCTCTCACACTCCCAGGTACACCTCTAACACTCCCAGGTACACCTCAGGCTCCCAGGTACCTCTCACCTCCCAGGTACCTCCGGCTTGCTCCCAGGTACAGCTCCAATACTCCCAGTACACCTCCTGGCCTCCCAAGTACACCGCCTGACACTCCCAGGCTCCTCCTGACACTCAGGTGCAGCACGGCACTCCCAGGTACATCTGACACTCCCAGGTGCATCTGAGCACTCCCAGTTACACCTCCGACACTCCCAGTTGACACCCTGTTGCTCCCAGTTACACCCCTGACTGCTCCCCAGGGCACCCTGACACTCCCAGGTACACCTCCTGATGCTCTGGGTACACCACTGACACCTCCAGGTTTGCCTTTGACACCCCAGGCTGGCCAACACTCCAGGTTACACACCTCTGACACTCTCCGTTACACCACTGACACTATCAGGTACACCTCTGAGCACTCCCAGTGCTCGCTGACGCTCCAGGTGCTCTCTGACACTTCCCGGGTACACCTCGCCACACTCCCAGGTACACCTCAGACACTCTGCGTTTACCTCTGACAATCCCAGGTACCTGCTAACACTCCTGGTACACCTCTAACTGCTCTCCAGGGTGCCACATCCACGACTCCCAGGCTGCACCTCCGACACTCCCCGGGTACACACCTCCCGATACTCTCCCAGGTACACCTCTGGCCGCCCAGGTACACCACTTCTGACACTCTGGGTACACCTCTGGCCTCCCAGGTCACCTCTGACACCTCAGGTTTTACCTTTGACACTCCCAGGTGCATATTGATTGCTCCCAGGTACATCTCCTGACACTCCCAGGTACCTCCCAGCACTCCCAGGTGCCTCCTGGCCTTCCCGCCTACCTCCAACCACTCCCAGTTACACCCCCAACCTCCCAGGTACTCCTCTGGCTCTCCCGGGTACAGCTTTGACACTCCCAGGCAACATCTCTGACACTCCCCAGCAGGTACACATGTGACTGCTCCCAGTTGCACCTCCATTTGCTCCCAGTTGCACCCTGACACTCCCAGGTACCCTGACACTCCCAGGTACACTCTGATGCTCCCAGGTACATCTCCCGGCACTCCCAGGTGCCTCAGACACTCCCAGGTGCTCCTCTCCACACTCCCCAGGTACACCTCTGCTGCTCCCAGGTACACCTCCAGACACTCCCAGGTACACTTCTCACACTCCCAGGTGCACCTCTGTCCTCCCAGGTACTCCTGTTTACTGCAGGTCCCTGGTATTTCCTGACACTCCCAGGTACTCCACTGACACTCCTGATTTTCAGGACACTCCCAGCCACCTCAGACACTCCCAGGTGCACCTCGAACACTCCCAGGTACACCTCCAGGCACTCCCAGGTACACCTCTCACACACTCCAGGTACACCTCTGTCACTCCCAGGTACTCTATTTACGGTCTGGTATTTTCTCTGGCTGCTCCCAGGCCTTTCTCACCCACTCCCAGGTACCTCAGGTGCTTGCTCCCAGGTACACCTGACATTCCCAGGCACCCCAACACTCCAGGTACACCCCTGACATTCTTACTCATTTTCCAGGTACACCTGTGAGCACTCCCAGGTACCGTCCCGATACCCCCAGGTACACTGACATTCCCAGGTACTCCACTGGGACTCTCAATTTTTACCTCAGACACTCCCAGGTACCTCGAACCTCCCAGGTGCCTCAGACACTCCCAGCAACATCTCTGACCTCCCAGGTACCTCTGCCACTCTGGGTACCTCTGACGCTCCCAGTGCACCTCAGACACTGGGCCAGTCAATGACTTTCCCTAATTTTTTACCTCTGATACTCCCAGGTACCTCTGATACTCCCAGGTACACCTCTGACACATCGGGGTTCTGTGACACTCAGGTACAACTCCATGCTCCCAGTACACCTCCTGACACTCCCAGGTACACCGCTGACCACCCAGGTACTCCCCTGGCACTCCTGCTGTGTGGGTACAGCTTGGCTTCCTCCCAGGTACCCACTTCAAACACTCCCAGGTACAGCTCCAATACTCCCAGTACTGACACTCCCGTGCACCATGACACTCCCAGGTACTCCTCGACTCCAGGTGCAGCTTGACCTCCCAGGTACACATCTGACACTCTCAGGTACACATCTCTGGCTCCCGTGCCTCTTGACACTCCCAGGTACACGTCCGATACCCCA
>NW_024742828.1:0-14833 GCF_018991925.1 Homarus americanus
TGTTGTACTTCGTTCAGTTACGTATTGCTCAGAAAATTAGATTTTCTATCGCTTTTGAACTTCTATGTTTATTTGCCGCTGTAGGAAGAAGACCACCCACTGTAACTGTGAGACAACGTAAGTGTCACTTCTCAACATTTTACAAAACAGACTTGTACCTGTGTGTGTATATGTGTGTGTGTGTGTGTGTGTGTGTGTGTGTTCTCTCTCTCTCTCTCTCTCTACCCCCCCCCCCCCCACGATCACCTGTTATCCTGGCAGGTGTGAGGACGGCTGCAGGGGAGGTTAATCACACACACGCACACCTCCACACCTTGACTCACCTGCACTGCTGATGATCAAAGATATTACGGGCGAGTGCAGCTTCCTGGTGGCCTGTTTGATGGGCCGTAACACACACACACACACATCTATCATGCCAGCTTTGAACACTTGACTGGACACCTTAACATCAGGTCGTGACGAGTCTCTGGCTAACAAGAGGCTTACGAGACATGCAAATTACTAAGTGCGAGGACGAGGCCTGACACATAAACAAGATCACTACAATTATCCGATGACTTCCAGCGATTATCCGAAAACTACCAGCGATTATCCGAAAACTTCCAGCGATTATCCGAAAACTACCAGCGATTATCCGAATAATACCAGCGATTATCCGAAAACTTCCAGCGATTATCCGAAAACTTCCAGCAATTATCCGAAAACTTCCAGCGATTATCAGAAAACTTCCAGCAATTATCCGAAAACTTCCAGCGATTATCAGAAAAATTCCCAGCGTAGGGTAGAATAGGGTAGGGTAGGGTAGGGTAGGGTAGGGTGGAGTAGGGTATATTCTGCTCTCTCTTTAACACGTAATTAGTCAAAAAGAAAATGAAATCCAAGTTGCAGAATGCTGCACACTTTACATAAAAGAATATGTCTAGGATATAATACACGAGTGACATATTGCAGAGGAGTGTACGTATGTTGCAAGAATGTTGATTTGAGTGAGGTGATTGTCTGAGTAACTATGACATGAACAAGATTAAATCAGGGTTGTGTACGTGTGTGTGTGTGTGTGTGTGTGTGTGTGTACTGCAGTTGCCTGACAAGTGATCGCATGCAACATGATAATTCAAAAATAGTATATCAATGACATAAGATTTTCAATTTGTCTGTTACAATTGCATGAGGAATGACCTGATGACGCCCCGGGTTTATCCGTCCTGCAGCTGACCTCACGCCTCTACGAGTATGACACACACACACACACACACACATACACACACACACACACACACACTGCATGTCACTGTCCAGCCCCGGAACACTGGACGAAAAATCACCTCGCATTGTTAGTAGAATCTCTCCCCGAATAAAACCCTCAGAGGAATATTTTTCATCCTTGGTCAAGCAGAAGAGGACGAAATATATTACATCTCTCTCTCTCTCTCTCTCTCTCTCTCTCTCTCTCTCTCGAAAAATTGAATAGATTTAAAGATAAAACATATAAATACCCCCTGATATATTTCGTGCCCCTCTTCATCAAAATATTTTGTTATCATTTCCTTTGCAATATATTGGCCCTGAAAAATATTCTTTTATCACTCTAGAATATTCCGTAGCCCTCCTATATTAAATATTTCTCACTGGCAATCCCTCCAAAAAAGCGCATATAACCGAAATAAAATGTAAGACCTTCCAAAATAGTAATAAAGACCCTATCTTGATAACACCCCACCCCCCCCCCTCCAAAACAGTTAAGACTCGCTTTCATCACAACCTCCTCCAAAATAAAATAAAGACCCTCTCTTCACCTAATCCTCCTTCAAAAAACAAAACCCTGGACCCCCAAAAAACACACAAAATAAAACGAAATAAAGACATCCTAAGAGTGTTGTTTTTTTTTTGCCTCTTGTAAGTACCAAAAGGTGGAAACTGGTGTTGTTATACAGTGGGTAATGGTGGTGGCTGAGAGTAATGGTCGCCAGCAGGCTTACTCCTGAGGTCGTCACAACACACACACACTCTTCTTCTAGGGTGTCGTTGGGTCTAGTCCTACATGTTTCACCCTCTCAATGATTCTCTCTCTCTCTCTCCCTTTCTCCCTCTCTCTCCCTCTCTTATTCGTCAGTTTATTCGTTTTAAAATTGCTTCACTGTGCCCAGTCTTTCCACCACTTGTCCTGAATAACCGAGACTTTACATGTCAAGAGTAGAATATATGTATCATTGTGTAGAGGTGATGGTGTGTTTTGGGGGTGAGAGAGAGAGAGAGAGAGAGAGAGAGAGAGAGTAGAGAGAGCGCACAATAAACTTCAGGAAGAGACACAGAGACAGAGACAGAGAGAGAGAATGATGAACGAGGGAGATTTGGAGAGCGACGTGAAAGAGGAGAGAGATAATTTATGAGAGAAGAAGAAGGAGGTGGGAGGAGGAGACACTGAGGTGGAGACATAAATTGCCATCCCAGAGAGAGAGATAACAGAGAGATATGTCCTAAAGGTGAGAGATAGTAAGAGACTTTAGTGTTAGTTTGGGGGAGATGAGAGAGAGAGAGAGAGAGAGAGAGAGAGAGAGAGAGAGAGAGAGAGAGAGAGAGAGAGAGAGAGAGAGAGAGAGAGAGACAAAGAGAAATGCAGATAAGATAGAGACAAACAGACAAACAGACAGAAACAAAGAGAGAGACAAACAATGATAAAAACAAAGGAAAATAAAGAATAACAAACAGAAAATATATATATACACACACTAATACATCATGTGTTATATTCATATTATATTTTATCCATCAGTAATGTATCTGTAATCCCAGCCAGGGTATACCATCACGGTAAGTACAGCGCTATATTAATACATAAGCTTTAAACCCAGGTATAAGTTTGTATGTTATAGGTAAGCTTATGCAAATATTTACTATATATGTAAAGTAAAAGTTCTGGTGGATTTTAACAACTATAGTAACAACGACTTTAACAATAGCAACAACAACAGTAACAACAACAACAATAACAACACCACCACTGTCACCACCACCAACACCACCACCACTACCACCACCACTCTACACCACCACCACCACCACCACCACCACCGTCACCACCACCGTCACCACCACCACCACCTCAACATCACCTCACCCACCACCACCACCATCACCAACATCATCACCACCACCACCACCAACACGATCATCACCACCACCACCACCACACCACCGTCACCACCACCGTCACCACCACACCATCACCAACATCACCACCACCAACACCACCACCACCCCACCACCACCACTCCACACCACCACCACCACCACCACCGTCACCTCACCCCACCGTCACCACCACCATCACCAACATCATCACCACCACCACCACCACCACCAACATCATCACCACCACCACCACCACCACCAACACCATCACCATCACCACCACCACCACACCACCACCACCGTCACCACACCTTCACCCGTCACCACACCACCACCACCAACATCATCACCACCACCACCAACATCATCACCACCACCACCACCACCCCACACCACACCACCACCACCACCACCGTCATCACCACCACCGTCACCACCACCACCACCAACATCATCACCACCACCACCACCACCACCAACCACCACCACCACCACCACCACCACCACCACTCTACACCTACAATGGTTCTCACGGTCGACAAAGAACCACCGCAAAACACGCCATCCCCCCCTGCCAATCACCACGGCTCAATAAATAAATCACTGGTCCACGGTCGACAAAGAACCACCGCAAAACACGCCATCCCCCCCTGCCAATCACCACGGCTCAATAAATAAATCACTGGTCCTGTTTATTACCTACAAGATGTACTCAAATCACAGTTAAATGACACCTTGTGCTATGATTGACAACACTGAAGCAATCATATCAAGTCTGTCTGTCTGTTTGTCTGTCTGTCTGTCTGTCTGTCTGTCTTCTTTACATACAAGCAAAGTCAATAAAACCTAATATACAAAGAAAGAGACGAAATACGGGAATGAGTGATAATTAACAGGAGAAAGGAAGGGGATGGAGGAAAGTTTAGATGAAGAGCATGAGGGAGAGAGAGACTTGATAAATGAGGGAGATATAAAGATGAAGGCGAGAGGGGGAAGGAATTATGTATATGTGGACACTGAGAGACACTTGGCTGGGGGAGATAATCTTTGTCTCTTGAGTTGACAGATGTGAGAGAAAGAAAGAAAGAAAGAAAGAAAGATAGAAAGAAAGAAAGATAGAAAGAAAGAAAGAAAGATAGAAAGAAAGATAGAAAGAAAGAAAGAAAGAAAGAAAGAAAGAAAGAAAGAAAGAAAGAAAGAAAGAAAGAAAGCAAGAAAGAAAGAAAGAAAGAAAGAAAGAAAGAAAGAAAGAAAGAAAGAAAGAAAGAAAGAAAGAGATAGAAAGAAAGAAAGAAAGAAAGAAAGAAAGAAAGAAAGAAAGAAAAAGAAAGAAAGAAAGAAAGAAAGAAAGAAAGAAAGAAAGCAAGAAAGAAAGAAAGAAAGAAAGAAAGAAAGAAAGAAAGAAAGAAAGAAAGAAAGAAAGAAAGAAAGAAAGAAAGAAAGAAAGATAGAAAGAAAGAAAGAAAGAAAGAAAGAAAGATAGAGAGAAAGAAAGAAAGAAAGAAAGAAAGAAAAGAAAGATAGAAAGAAAGAAAGAAAGAAAAGAAAAAGAAAGAAACAAAGAAACAAAGAAAGAAACAAAGAAAGATAGGAAAGAAAGAAAGAAAGAAAGAAAGATAGAAAGAAAGAAAGAAAGAAAGAAAGAAAGAAAGAAAGAAAGAAAAGAAAGAAAGAAAGATAGAGAGGAAAGAAAGAAAGAAAGCAAGAAAGAAAGATAGAGAGAAAGAAAGAAAGAAAGAAAGATAGAAAAAGAAAGAAAGAAAAAGATAGAGAGAAAAGAAAGAAAGAAAGAAAAGAAAGAAAGAAAGAAAAGAAAGAAAGATAGAAAGAAAGAAAGAAAGAAAGAAAAGAAAGAAAGAAAGGAAAGAAAGAAAGAAAGAAAGAAAAGAAAGAAAGAGAAGAAAGAAAGAAAGAAAGAAAGATAGATAGAAAAGGAAAGGAAAGAAAGGAAGAAAGAAAGAAAGAAAAGAAAGATAGAAAGAAAGAAAGAAAGAAAGAAAGAAAAGAAAGAAAAGGAAAGAAAGAAAGATAGATAGAAAGAAAGAAAGAAAGAAAGAAAGAAAGAAAGAAAAGAAAGAAGAAAGAAAGAAAGAAAAAGAAAGAAAGAGAAAAGAAAGAAAGAAAGAAAGAAAAGACTAAGAGAAAAATGTAAAGAGTATGTAAATGAGAGACAGTGGAGAGGGGAAGGAGAGAGATAGAGTGAGCAGTCTGTCTGTGTGTGTGTCTGTCTGTAAACTAATTTCATAAAACCCATTTCTGTATGTGTGCGTATAATATATGCATACAATTTTACATATCCTACACTAACCTTTATGTTAGTAATTTAATATTATTTTACAAAATGTAAATGAAGACTAAACTACATATAGCATTTACATTTATTCTGTCAAATTCAAGGATTATATATTCTTTTTACATCTTACTCTCAAAAGAAAATTTATTTACGTGTTATGCAAATGAGAGTGAGTATTGTCTATGAAGCTCATAAAATCAACAGGTATAGGGTTCATACACACACACACACATACACACACACAAGGCATCAAAGAAACAGTGAATGGGTGTGTGTGTGTGTGTGTGTGTGTGTGTGTGTGTGTGTGTGTGTGTGTGTGTGTGTGTGTGTACGACTGTCAGCTACTACAAAGAATACTTTGATCTGTGGCCTCAGGAGACCAACATTTCTACACTACAGTAACTGGTTTGTTCTTGCCTTCTTGTTGTTGTTGTGTTGTTGTTGAATATATTCTGTCCTTATCGCTTTTTTATTTGTTTGTTTGTCTCTTCCAGTTTTGTGTTTTGTTATTTTTGTTTATTTGTTTCATTGTCTTGCTCCTCTTATTTTTGTAATGTCCCTACTACTGTTCTTGCTTATCTTGTTTCTTTTGTTTTGTTTTGTCTGTATCGTTTGTCCGTCTCTCTGTCTATATATGTATATCTGTCTGTCTAGGGTCTATATATCTGAACACCGTTTAATCCCCTCTCTCTCTCTCTGTCTATTTATCTAGCTGTCTTTTCTGTCTCTTCTTTCTATCTCTCACTATTCTTTTTGTCACATTTACATCTATATTTGATTTATTCTTGACAAAAAAATATCCGCCTCACAAAGGATTTTATTTATTCGCTTAACTCAAATACGTCTCTGTCTGTCTCTCTCTCTCTCACACATCTCTTTCTCTCTTTTTTCTAGGTCTCTCTCCACCCATCTCCACCACTGTCCTTCCTCCACCACCCACCACAGTTCTCCCTCACTCACCACAGTTCTCCCTCCACCCACCACAGTCCTCCTCCACCCACCACAGTCCTGCCAACATACAGTAAACATATGCAAATGGAGGATGTAAAAGAAAATAATGGCTATTTACATTCATGAGTTGAGTGTGTGTGTGTGTGTGTGTGTGTGTGTGTCTATTGTTATTATATTTTATATTATTTTTATCATCACCATCCAAATCATCCATCATCCTCCATCATCATCATCATCATCATCATCATCATCATCAACCACATCATCATCATCATCATCATCATCACCATCATCATCATCATCATCATCATCATCATCATCATCATCATCATCATCATCATCACAACCATCATCATCATCATCATCATCATCAACATCATCATCATCATCATCACATCATCATCATCATCATCATCACAACCATCATCATCATCATCATCACTACCATCACTCATCATCATCATCATCAACATCATCACCACTTCATCATCATCATCACATCATCATCATCATCATCATCATCACAACCATCATCATCATCATCATCAACATCATCACCACTTCATCATCATCACAACCATCACAAACCATCATCATCACAACCACAACCATCATCATCATCACAAATCATCACAACCATCATCATCAACCATCATCATCATCAACATCATCATCATCATCATCATCACAACCATCATCATCATCATCATCAACATCATCATCATCATCATCATCATCACAACCATCACAAACAACATCATCATCATCATCATCATCACTCATCATCATCACAAATCCATCACCATCATCATCATCATCATCATCATCATCATCATCATCATCATCATCATCATCATCATCATCATCATCATCATCATCATCACAACCATCATCACAACCATCATCATCATCATCATCATCACAACCATCATCATCATCATCATCATCACAACCATCATCATCATCATCATCATCATCATCATCATCATCATCATCATCACTATACACACAGCAAAGAGACACAAGGCCTGACAAAGAAGTTTACAAGAGTAACAGAAGACAGCCACACACCTGGTCACACCTGCAGAGCCCTCACCATTTACACGACATTATTTTGCTTTATTTGATTTGTGCAGAGATGGGTAACTCTGGGTGTGTGTGTGTGTGTGTGTGTGTGTGTGTTGTTCCTCTGAGACACACACACACCTGCCATCACACATGTACAGTTGAGGACATTCCGACTGGTAACACCAGCCTGTCAATCCACCCTCTCCATAAGGTGCGTGTACCCTCAGAAGAGCTTTGACTCGTGTGAACTGAAGCATTAACGAGTGAGGATATAGAGGGGACGGTTGGGGAGTTGAGGAGGGTAAGAGGTTCGGGGGGTGGGGAGGGGTAGAGGTATGGAGAGGGTTACATGCAGTATTTATTAAGGCATAAATATGTAAAGATAAATACAAATTACCCTTTGAATCTTTTACTTACCCATCACAAACTTGAAATATTTATCAAACCACAAATAAATAAACAGAAATATTCCGCAACATCACACCAAGAAATATTATCCCAAACCTTAAAGTATCACCATAGTATTACACGGCTCTCTAACTCGGCACCAATTATCCAGTGAATGCAGTTCTACAGAATCACTATGTCTGACGCCCACTAAATTACCTTCCACACCGGTCAGGGGAGAGATAAAGTTGGTGTGTAAGCGTTTGTGTTTAACTTGGTGGAGAATTTATTTTTGGGTCCGGCAAAGAATACGAGATAGTTTTAATGGGTTGTTCAGTATGACAGTTTGCTTGTGTCAGGTTAAGTTTGCTAGTTTAGAGTGAGTTAAGTTAGGTTAAGATACGTTGATAAGTTAAATGACATTGGGTTACTATTTCAGTTGTGTAAAGCTGTTTGGTTAGTTTTAAGTTAGTTTGTGGGGATTTATGTCGTTAAGATATATTGAGGGGACTACAGAGAGCCTCACACCTGCCCTCACACCTGCCCCACACCTGCCCTCACACATGCCTCACACCTGCCCCACACCTGCCTTTACACCTGCCCCACACCAGCCCCACACCTGCCTCCCCACACCTGCCCCAGCCCACACCTACCCCACACCAGCCTTACACCTGCCCTCACACCAGCCTTACACCTGCCTCACACCAGCCTTTACACCTGCCTGGCCAATCAGCCTTACACCCACCCCACACCAGCCTCACACCCGCCTCACACCGTCCCCACACCTGCCCCTACACACCAGCCCTCCTCACACCTGCCCCCACACCAGCCTTGCTAATCTGCCCTCACACCTGCCTTACACCCGCCCCCACACCAGCCCACACCCTGCCTCACACCTGCCTCACACCTGCCCCTGGCACACCAGCCCTTTCACACCTACCCCACACCAGCCCACACCTGCCTCACACCAGCCTTACACCCTGCCCCACACCAGCCCACCTGCCCCAAGGCACCAGCCTTACACCTACCCCACACCAGCCCTCACACACCTGCCCCACACCATCCCCACACCTGTGCCCCACACCAGCCCTCACACCCGCCTCATGACCAGCCTCACACCTGCCTCCCCACACCAGCCCACACCTGCTTACACCAGCCTCACACCTGCCTCACACCAGCCTCCACACCTGCCCCACACCAGCCTCCCCACACCTGCCCTCACACCATCCCCTGACCCTGCCTCTGCACCCAGCCCCCTGGCCCTGCCCTCACACACCAGCCCACACCTGCCCTTCACACCTGGCTCACACCCGCCCCATGCACCAGCCTAAGCAACCTGCCTCACACCAGCCTTACACCTGCCTCTGGCACCCCAGCCCCCACACCCAGCTCCTTCACACCTGCTCCCACACCATCCCTCACACCAGCCTTACACCTGCCCTGGCCAACCGTAGCCTGAGACCTGCCTCACACCAGCCCCACCTGCCCACACCTGCCCCACACCTGCCCTCACATCAGCCCACACCTGCCCCCACACCAGCCTTGCACCTGCCTCACACCAGCCAGCCTCACACCTGCCCCTCACACCAGCCTCACACCTGCCTCACACCAGCCTCAACACCTGCCCCCACACCAGCCCACACCTGCCCCCACACCAGCCTCCACCCTGCCCCACACCAGCCCCACACCTGCCCCACACCAGCCCACACCTGCCCCCACACCAGCCTGCCACACCTGCCCCACACCTGCCCTCCCCCACACCTGCCTCACACCAGCCCTGGCACCCGCCCCACACAACCAGCCCCCACACCCAAAGCCAGCCCTTCACATCAGCCCCTCACACCTGCCTCACACCAGCCTTACACCTGCCCCACACCAGCCTTACACCTGCCCCACACCAGCCTCACACCTACCCCACACCTGCCCCACACTATCCTCACACCAGCCCACACCTGCCTCACACCAGCCTTGGGCACCTGCCCTCACACACCTGCCTCACACCCACTCCCCACACCAGCCTTACACCTGCCCCACACACCAGCCTTGCACACATGCCCTTCTGCACACCAGCCCACACCTGCCCCACACCAGCCTCTCACCCTGCCCCACACCCTGCCCTTCACACCCGTCCCTCAATAACTGGGTAGCCCACACCTGCCCCCACACCAGCCCTACACCCGCCCCACACCTGCCCCACACCTGCCCTCACACCAGCCCCACACCTGCCCCCACCAGCCTTACACCTGCCCCCACACCAGCCCCTCACACCCGCCCCCACACCAGCCTTACACCTGCCCCACACCCCAGCCCCACACCTGCCCCCACACCAGCCCACCTGCCCCCACACCTGCCTCACCTACTACTACCATCACTATCACCACATCTGTTCTTTCACCCCATAAATCATAATAAAACAATTGGCAGATCTTCAACAACGTGTCACATTTTCAACAAGTAATTCTTTATCGCGAGGTATTGAAGGAGGTGAAACGAGAACGCTGACGTGTGAGTGTTGGCTCATCCATCATCCTCACCTGACATCACCTGACATCACTAATCTCAATCCTCGTCTCCCCATTCCATTACACCTGACCTGATCTGGCCTGAGACTTAGGACGTTGACCTGTGTTCTCGATTCTCTCTGTCTACATGTACCTCATGACACCTGTGAATCATGACACCTGTGCTCCATGACACCCGTGCCTCATGACACATGTGCCTCATGACACATGTACCTCATGACACCTGTGCCTCATGCCTCATGACACATGTACCTCATGACACCTGTGCCTCATGACACCTGTGCTCCATGACACCTGTGAATCATGACACCTGTGCTCCATGACACCTGTGAATCATGACACCTGTGTTTCAGTAATTTATACATCAGGGCGGCCTTGTAAAAGACCCGCCCAGGCTTTACCGTCAGCACAACACGATGACAGACAGACAGACAGACAGACAGCAAATAAACAAGCATACAAAAAGACAGATAGGTAGACAGACTGTAATGAATATCTCCATTTAAAGGTTGTTAAAAAGAATCGATAATACGCCCGCCAGCTTCCCATACTGATTAATGCCAGTCGTCTCGGCCCAAACTGTTGTACTGCACGGAGAGTATTAGCAAAAACAATAACAAAAGACGTATTTAAATATAACAATCGTATTATAGCAACTATTATACAACCTCTAATCTATCATATAATTATAGGGGTATAAATTGCTTATGTAAAAGGTTATCATGTTACAATAATTCTTCAGTAAAAACTAAACAACAATCTTTGTATAAATAACTCTTAGACACATTGTCGGTAACTTAATGTTTTTATCAATACAACACAACAACTAGTTCCATGTAAGAGTGTGTGTGTGTGTGTGTGTGTGTGTGTGTGTGTGTATCTATCTGAAAGTGTGGGTGAGGGAAGGGGGGGTGTACGTGTGCCTGTCTGGCTGTGTGTGTAAATATCTGTCTGTCTGGGTGTCCGGTTGAGTGTCAGAATATCAGTCAATTCCTCTCTCTCTCTCTCCCCCTGGACCACAAACTCTCACACCAGTACGTATACTGAGCAAACACTTCCCTTGATTAATCATGACCACTGGACGATGTGAACAAACCCAAAGTAAAGGTCGTGGCTGAGGTCAAAGTTATGGCTGAAGGTCAAGGTTATGGCTGAAGGTCAAGGTCATGGCTGAAGGTCAGAGTCATGGCTGAAGGTCAAGGTTATGGCTGAAGGTCAAGGTCATGGCTGAAAGTCAGGGTCATGGCTGAAGGTCAGGGTCATGGCTGAAGGTCAGGGTGATGGCTGAAGGTCAAGGTCATGGCTGAAGGTCAAGGTCATGGCTGAAGGTCAAGGTCATGGCTGAAGGTCAGGGTCATGGCTGAAGGTCAGGTCATGGCTGAAGGTCAGGCTGAAGGTCAGGGCTGAAGGTCAAGGTCAGGATCAGGCTGAAGGTCTCATCATGGCTGAAGGTCTGAAGGTCATCAAGGTCATCATGGCTGAAGGTCAAGGTCATGGCTGAAGGTCAAGGCTGAAGGTCAGGCTGAAGGTCAAGGTCATGGCTGAAGGTCAGGTCATGGCTGAAGGTCAGGTCATGGCTGAAGGTCAAGGTCATGGCAGGTCATGGCTGAAGGTCAGGTCTCATGGCTGAAGGTCAAGGTCATGGCTGAAGGTCAGGGTCATGGAGTCAAGGTCATGGCTGAAGGTCAGTCATGGCTGAAGGTCAGGGTCATGGCTGAAGGTCAGGAAGGTCATGGCTGAAGGTCAAAGGGCTGAAGGTCAGGTCATGGCTGAAGGTCATCATGGCTGAAGGTCAGGTCATGGCTGAAGGTCAAGGTCATGGCTGAAGGTCAGGGTCATGGCTGAAGGTCAAGGTCATAGCTGAAGGTCAAGGTCATGGCTGAGGTCAAGGTCATGGCTGAAGGTCAAGGTCATGGCTGAAGGTCATGGCTGAAGGTCGTCATGGCTGAAGGTCAAGGTCATGGCTGATCAGGCTGAAGGTCAAGGCTGAAGGTCAGCCATGAAGGTCAAGTCATGGCTGAAGGTCAGGTCATGGCTGAAGGTCAAGGCTGAAGGTCATGTGCTGAAGGTCAGGGTCATGGCTGAAGGTCATCAGGCTGAAGGTCAAGGTCATGCTGAAGGTCAGGGTCATGGCTGAAGGTCAATCAGACTGAAGGTCAGGCTCAGGGCTGAAGGTCAATGGTGAAGGTCATGCTGAAGGTCAAGGTGAAGGTCATGGCTGGCTCAAGGTCATGGCTGTCATGGCTGAAGGTCAAGGTCAGCTGAAGGTCAGGTCATGGCTGAAGGTCATGGCTGAAGGTCAGGGTCATGGCTGATCAGGCTGAAGGTCAAGGTCATGGCTGAAGGTCAGGTCATGGCTGAAGGTCAGGGTCATGGCTGAAGGTCATCAGGTCAAGGTGAAGGTCATGGCTGAAGGTCAGGTCATGGCTGAAGGTCAGGTCATTGAAGGTCAAGGTCATGGCTGAAGGTCAAGGTCATGGCTGAAGGTCAAGGTCATGGCTGAAGGTCAAAGGTCATAGCTGAAGGTCTGCTGAAGGTAAGGTCATGGCTGAAGGTCAGGGTCATGCTGAAGGTCAGGTCATGGCTGAAGGTCAGGGTCAGGTCATGAAGGTCAGGGTCATGGCTGAAGGTCAGGTCATGGCTGAAGGTCAGGGTCATGGCTGAAGGTCAGGGGAAGGTCAGGTCATGGCTGAAGGTCAGGGTCATGGCTGAAGGTCATCATGGCTGAAGGTCAAGGTCATGGCTGAAGGTCAGGGTCATGGCTGAAGGTCAAGGTCATGGCTGAAGGTCAAGGTCATGGCTGAAGGTCAATAGGTCAGGTCATGGCTGAAGGTCAAGGTCATGGCTGAAGGTCAGGGTCATGGCTGAAGGTCAAGGTCATGGCTGAAGGTCAATCAGGAGTCAAGGTCATGGCTGAAGGTCAAGGTCAGCTGAAGGTCAGGTGCTGAAGGTCAAGGGAGTCAAGAAGGTCATGGCTGAAGGTCAAGGTCATGGCTGAAGGTCAAGGTCATGGCTGAAGGTCATCATGGAAGGTCATGGCTGAAGGTCAAGGGTCATTGAAGGTCAAGGTCATGGCTGAAGGTCAAGGTCATGGCTGAAGGTCAAGGTCATGGCTGAAGGTCAGGGTCATGGCTGAAGGTCACGGTCATGGCTGAAGGTCAAGGTCATGGCTAAAATAGTAAAATAAATCGTGGTAATATTATTGTTTGGGTAATATTAATATTTTTGTCTATTGAAGTAATTTTTCTTTTCAAGTGAGAGTAAGATATTAATATGTATATAATAGTATGTGTTGTTATTATTACTATTATTATTATTATTATTATTAATATTATTATTATTATTATTATTAATATTATTATTATTATTATTATTATTATTATTATTATTATTATTATTATTATTATTATTATTATTATTATTATTATTATTATTATTATTATTATTATTATTATTATTATTATTATTATTATTATTATTATTATCATCATTATTATTATTATTATTATTATTATTATTATTATTATTATTATTATTATTATTATTATTATTATTATTATTATTATTATTATTATTATTATTATTATTATTATTATTATTATTATTATTATTATTATTATTATTATTATTATTCATTATTATTATCATTACATTTAATCCACTCTTCTCTTCTATCCCATTTTTCCACCTCACACGAAAGAAATAAACCTAATAAAAATAGAAAAATAAAATAAACTAAAATATATTATTATATCTCCACCCAAAACATTAACTCACCTGTTGTATAAAAAAACAATTAGAACTAAAATACTTCTTGTTGTTTTTACTTAATAAAAAAAATAAATAAATAAATGAAAATAAAATATCTCTCACCTGAATCTCATCTTCAGGTAAGGGCTCATTTCACCTTAATTTCACCTCGGAATTACCTGAGTTGAGAGTTTTCTAATGCTATAAAAAGACGGACTTTGTAAACTTAGTGGCAATTTAGTTTCGCAAGGGGATGGGAATTTTCTACACAGCCCGAGGGGGGAAACGAGTAACTATGAAAATAAATATGTAAAATAAACGTGTAAATGAATATGTAAATAAAATAAGATGTTGGGGATTTGTTAGATATGTATTAATGGAAGAGTTGTTAGAGTGAATGGACTTATAAATAGATACATGGGTAACTAGAGAGAGAGAGAGAGAGAGAGGGAGGTGAGAGAGTGGGGGGGAAAGAGAGGGAGGTGGAGAGAGTGGGGGGAGAGAGAGGGAGAGAGAGAGAGAGGGAGGTTGAGAGAGAGAGAGCGAGAGAGAGAGAGAGAGAGAGCAAAACAAAACAAAACAACCCCCCCCCCCGCCAGCTAGCCTAGTTGACTGGGGCCCACGTACCCTGGCAGAGAAATTGCATTCCCACCCTACCAGCGGATTTATTCTCGCCGCCTATCAGAGAAATTCCTCGCAGTAGCCTCCCTCACCTGCGAATTTACCT
>NW_024742829.1:0-31555 GCF_018991925.1 Homarus americanus
TATAGTCACTCTTTGAGTGTTGAAGAATTCTGTGATCTTCAGCAGTGCTGTCCATGATAAGTAGGGCAACACCGTGCTACTTTATAAGTGGTAAAGGGGCGCTACACTCACACCTATCAACTCTTTGACTCATATCCCATTATGAGTCATCTAGTGTTGTTGTTGTTTTTTTTATTACCAGCTTGGATTAGCAGATATGTATGATACTAATATAACGAACGGAGACTCAGTTCGTTAATGTTATAGTCAGTAAGAAGTGTTGAGAGGATGACATAGGTGGTGTTGATGGCTGGTGAGCGTGGCGAGGAGTGTGATGATGTCCGCGTCACTGGAGAGAAAGTAGAATGATGAAAGGAGGCTTGGAAATGTAAGATGGATGTATGGTGCGAAGTAGGCGGATGGGGGATGATGATGTGGGAGTGGTTGGCCAGGGATGAGAGGGGCGAGGCACTAGGAAGTCATGATGAAAACATTGTGAAATAAACGGGGTTGATGACAGAGTGGGAATGAAGATGCCTGTAGTGTGTGTGTGTGTGTGTGTGTGTGTGTGTGTGTGTGTGTGTGTGTGTGTGTGTGTGTGTGTGTGTGTGGTAACGACTGTACATGTAGGTACTTGACGGAGAAGAAGGTGTAGGCGTGCTGTGGTGATGCAGGAGGGAGATGAGAACCGAGAGCAGCAGCGTCTTGACAGCCTCAATAGCCTGAGTAATATTAAGCAAGTGGCGCGTACTGGGGCCAGGTGGTGATAATAACCCGTCCCGCTGGAGGAGGGGGGGGGATGTGCCGGCAGCTATTTACTTGCCCTAGCATCACTCACTTTACCCCTCAACACCCTTGGGCTTGGAGAACTTGCCTGATAAGTTTGCATAATAAAATGATGAACCTGTTTAGAACGACTTAAGCTTTTAATACACAAAGCATACTTAAAGAATTCTTGTACTTAACGACTTAAGCTTTTAATACACAAACCATACTTAAAGAGCTCTTGTACTTAAAGGTCGCTTACTTAAAGCTCATGTATACTTCAAATAGCTGGTGTAATACTGAAAGTCCTCACGTACTTAATAAAAAACAAAATATTACCACAGCTCATAAAGTAACAGGGACACGATCGAAGCCCTTCAAGTATGGGATATTAATATTTTATTTTTTACCTTAGCGTCATATTTATCGTGAATTCCAAAGGATATTACCATAACAGTCCTCATCATTATTATACAACACTCACCTGTATGGCTCGTCTGGTTACTGGAATAGACATGAGTTAGTTAAGGCGTTAAAAGTTACTTAAAAAGAGAACTATTTTATGTTATTGTTTATGCTTCAGGAAATACAGTAGAGTTATTTAGTTACTATATTTTATACCTTTATGCCATAGTCAGCGATGATATGTTGAGAAGCAAAGTAGAAGTCTCTCTCTCCCCCCCCTCTCTCTCTCTCTCTCTCTCTCTCTCTCTCTCTCAGTGTCAGTAGCAGTGCCAGACAGGGGTACCAAAGATAGGTCGAGTCACTATAAGGGATGAATCACCTGGACTCCGCGTCTCTGCCAGCGCCTATCTTGAACCTCCTCCTCTTGTTGTTATTCTTGGACGTGTCGCTTGAGTAGCAGTTCGTTAATCACCTTTATCTGAGTTGAGGTTTAGATAGAAGGCGCGTGTGTATTTGGCCCTTGAGTGATGGGAAGGTAAATTCTAAAACAACATAAATTAGGAAATCAGAGATGTCGCTTGAGTTCTGAGGACTAATTAAAAACAACACTGTAGCTGTACTTTATCCGTAATTTTAGTAATTATTCGAAATTCTACTTATGGAAGTTACTGTAACTAACTAGTTTATTCCTGAAACTTGTATTTGTCGTAATATTTCTGAAGATGTGATGCGGAAGTTACTGCACCTGTACTTTACGACTGTACCGGTACTAATAGTATTGTACTGATAACCACAGTTTCTAAATGACAATCCCTGTGTTGGGAGCTATTCTCGGCCACAATTATCCAAAGTTCTTACGCTGCGCTTTTTTTCACTGTCAGTTCGAGATGTGAGACGCAAATATTTTGTTTATCTTTCGTGGATGCGTGGAGGCGACCCCCGCTGACGGTAGTGGCGGACTCCCTGACGCCTTCCTAAATAGTACCCCTGCCTCGTCCACTAACAGTCAATATGTCCACGTTTTCCGACCCCTTCCCCACCGACACCCTCCCATCACCCTCGGCCCTCCCTCCCATCTCGCCCTCACACACGTGTCAGGACCAAGGAGACGATACTGATTGCAAACACTCCACTTGCACTTCACCTCCTCCCCTAATCCTCCCCACCTCTCATTATCTTAAGTCACTTTTATTTCATCACGACGTCATGAGGGACTTGATCATTACGTCATGAGGGACTTGATCATTACGTCATGAGGGACTTGATCATTACGTCATGGAGGGACTTGATCATTACGTCATGAGGGGACTTGATCATTACGTCATGAGGGACTTGATCATTACGTCATGAGGGGACTTGATCATTACGTCATGAGGGGACTTGATCATTACGTCGTGAGGGACTGATCACGTCATGAGGACTTGATCTAACGTCATGAGGGGACTTGATCATTACGTCATGGGGACTTGATCATTACGTCATGAGGGGACTTGATCATTACGCGAGGGGACTTGATCATGACGTCATGAGGGGACTTAAACGTGACGTCATGTATAATGTGAATTTCACTGTACATTTGTTCTAATGTTGAGTTACAGTGTATATAAAGAACATGTTTGGTGTGATTCTGTCACTACATCTTGAAGTGTGGACGACGAATGTTGTTTGTTGTCAACATCCTTTCCAAAACCAAACAGACTTCACTTGTTTACAATAATGTTTATATATTACTAACAGTGATTCTATAGTCAACGTATCTGTAAAACAAAGAACAGTATGATAGTTGAGGATGCATTATAGGGATCACTCGAACGTTACCTAGGAAGTTAAGTTAACGTTAGGGTGATTAATCTTCAGGTGATCCTATTATAGTGAGTTAAGCCCTTATTAAATCAGCTATTTGAGATATAATAACACAAAAATAAATCAGAAAATAAGTGAACATTGAAAGCTGAACGAATACAGTATTGTAAAACGCAACTTATTCACTTGGCATTAGAACATCCTGGTGTAGTCCATGAGATGAAGCAGGTGTGAAGGCAAGTAAACAAACGCTGGGGAGCAGACGAGTGAGAACAAGTAGCCTTAAGTCATGGTATATTTACATTATTACTCAAAAGTCTTCGCGCCAACACCTTGTGACGTCACAACTTACGTCACTTCCCGCGCGCGTCACCACCGTGATCACCAACTGGACCAAACTTACCCACAGGGACCACTCTTACTCATCTCCCAGCTGATTCTAACCCCCACCCCCAATCTTCTCATCTACATTGAATAACTTTATTTCACTGGATAATTAAGACCCTAACACTATCGTCGATGGGGGTAGGTTATTGCAAATTGTTAGGTTAGCATTAGGTGTTTGATCATCAGGTGAAGTAAGTTGAGGTGCCTAACCTGCATGAGATCCATATTAACTTTTGTGAACTAATTTCATTCCCTGTCGCCCGTACATCACATTGGCATCTTCCTTGATATGCCCTCAAGATTCGTACACACACACACACACACACACACACACACACAACACACACACACACACACACACACACACACACACATATATATATATATATATATATATATCTTGATAAAATCCGTTGTTTCCATTTTCCCGTGTGATTTTATCAAGATTTATCTTATCCACGTTTTCATTGGATTTACATGAAATATATATATATATATATATTATTTTTTTCGATGCCCATCTTGGCACATCATATTATTTATTGTTTCTTTAGTTAGGTAGCGGCCACATCTTTATTAAGGAAAGAAAATGCGAATCTTTGAAAATCGATATTAATATTGTGTTGGGTCGAGGGTCACGCCTCCTCTGTCATAACTATGGCGCCAAACTGGTCTACGGGAGTATTCAAAGGGAGGTGTAGACTCTATAATTAACCTCATCCTGTTGAGGCATAAATGTGACCTCTAGGATTTCGTGAATACTATGTGTACATTTAAGGGAAACATGACATCAGCGGCCGGTATGGCACGGCAGACAGGATGAGGTTGCGAGGTTGGGAGGAGAGGGTATATAAAGCACGTCACGGGGCACGGTGTCCAGTAGCACTATTGTAGTGGTGGTGGTGTGTCGTAGTCTCTGCCGTCCCACACTCGTCTATCTCGAGTCTTCGATATCATGACTACGGTTGCTTGGTAAGACTGAACTTCCTTTATATGTTCTTATTATATTCTAAGGCTGGGTAGGTATTCAAGTTGTTAAAGATAAGAAATGATATTGTTATGGTAAGATAGGTTAGCCTACGGAACCTATGGGCGCCCGAGTGTCATGACGAGGCATAGCATACGCCAAAAGAGGCCGTGCATGGGTTCCTGCCAAGTTTCACCTCATCTGTCTTTTCTTTCTTTATCCTTCCATCTTTCCTCACCTGTTATTAAGTTAATCTGCAAGTAACACGGATCACCTGAATATTCCCGGGCAGGCGGAAGTTGTTTGGACACTCTTCCTAGCCCCTTGGTCCCTGTTCACCTAGCAGTAAAGTAGGTACCTGCTGTAAATCGAAAGGTTGCGAATTCGTATTCAGGAAAGTTGTTGGAGCTTCTAAACTTGAACTGACACAATCCAGAGGAGTGGTGACCCGAGGATCACACACCAACACAACAAAAACCAAATACGTGCGCTATGCGCTAACCAATAAACGCAGTCGTGTAAAGCCACGGCACTATCTCTCCCACTACAATTCCCTTCCTAACCTCCTGCTCCTTCCTCTGTCATCTTCCCCGCTCTGACTTTCGCACCAACGACTTTTAGCTTCTAAACTTGAACTGACACCTGAATATTAGCACACCCAATTTATTTCACACTAAGATTAAATAACGCTAACCTAAGTTTTTAAGTGTTTAAGTATCGGGGTAGCTGCCCCGGGTTATTTTTCATGTCATGCAATAACACTGATTGTTGTTGCATAAGTTTAACAAGGAGTAACTAGAGGAACTTTTAAGATTTTGGAATGGAATATGTGGTATCGATAAGAATTGTTAAATCCAGATTACGTGGAGAATGGAGGGTAGGTACAGGTAGGAAGACGAGACGAAGTAAAATAGATCGGCAAATTTTTACTTTCGGACCTAGGGGCTCCACCCCTGACCCCCCGGCATATATAATTCGTTTGCGAGGGAAACGTCATAGAAGAAAAGTGTCTTAGAATTATCTAAACTACCCAGCTTAATCTCTTGAACGGTAACCATCATGCCACTAAAATAACCTAACCTAGCCTGATTTAGTGTTAGGATGATTAATCTTCAGGTGAATTGCTGGAGTATCTGATCTCCAGGTGATCCGTAAAGCGTTTATTAGCAAAGGTGACGTTCACTTGCATCCCTCACACACTAATAATACTATCAGTCAGGCAAGGAAAGACATTATAACGAAACCACATAATATAATTTTGTTGTCAGGTGAGCCACACACGTCTTCTACTGTTGATGTGTGTGTGTGTGTGTGTGTGTGTAATAACCATCTTCAAACTCTGACAAACTAAATACTGTATATAAAGTTAATCGAGAAACAATATCAACGAGTCGTTCATGTGTACTTTACTTTGTCTATTTGGAAATATGGATTAATAGTTGTTCTTACTTCACTTCAACAGTGACGGTCTTTAAGCGCGTATCAATGTTGGTAATACTTAGTCAAACAACGCTAAAAAAATATGAGAGAACTCTTGGTGATAATAAACAGATATACCGTATCGAGTGAGTAATATATAGACAGAGATGTGTATTAATTATAGATACAAACATGAATTTGATTTTGGGTTAAGATAACACCGCTGGAGTTGGGGATCCGTCCTCAAGTGTGGTGATTGTGATAACGAAAAGTGGTAATTCGTATGATATTGTGATATTATTATCAAATAAAGAATTCAGAAACCGTTAACAGTACAGGATATGATAATAATAATAATAGATTATTATTTTTATTAATATTATTATTATAAAGGAACTTTGTGCAGTGTATCTGTTGATGTAATATTCCGTGAATCAGCTTTACTAGGTCCGTCACCGTCTCAGAGTGTTTAGTCACAAGTGTTTGCACAAGTATACTGTATACAGTAATGTACAGTACAGTACCGTACATTGTGTTTTAAGTATAAAAATAATGTATCGGGCGGATCCAGGAATCAAAATGGGGGTCCAGAAGTTGTGGGTGGGTGACATGGCGAGCAAAGCGAGCCCACCCAGCTGGGAGGTTGGGTGTAAGCCCTCAGAATGTTTTTTTTAATTTGACCAATGCCATGGGCATTTGAAGCCATTTTGAACCCATGTGCACTTGATATTAAGATATATTCTGAGGACAATAGTAATTACTTTACTATGCAAAAACCGTGTAAGTATAATCCTGCATTAAAGAATAAGAATTGGAATTTTTATGAAAGGGGAGTGGACTCCCAAGACCTCCTTGGGTCCGCCCCTGTAGGTAGAGTAGTAATTGCTTTGTGACTAAATTTTAACATCACCCAGATATATGTAAACGTTGAAAGGTCATAAACGCAGTTAATGAACCGTATTGTTCTAAGTAGGACGTCGTCAAAATAAAATGTAAATGGACAACCTATCCTCCCTCAGTTCCTGTTTATATTATTGTAAATCTTGTCGTGCAACGCCCTTGCTGTTATTCTTCTTCATAAAGTGTTTCAACTATTTCTGACTCATAATTATTCTGTTAATATCACTCTAAAGAACCGTTATGCAGAAGTGTGTGTTCGGTCCCGTAAATCTCCCCTGCAAGTTGCAACTTTCAAAGACCAGAAATCAAAGTTCCTGTTTTTAATGAGTACAGTATGCGTCAGCCTGCCGGATAACGAGGAGAGGACCGCCCCAAATGGTGACGACTCTGAGTCACCTGCCCGTAAAGGACGAAGGTGGGGGGTGATAGTGGCGTCCGGACGCTTGGGGCACCTTTGAGAGGGCAGAAGAAAAGGATAGGATGCTGTGGTGTATAGTAACGTGAGACTTGTAATAAAAGTAGGTAGGCAGTAGTGTAGGTATACAGCAAGGTGGAGTGAGGGGAGAGAACAAAGGCAAGATGAGAGTTAAACAGGATGGTAGGGAGAGAAAAGAGGTGATGACCAAGGGAATGAATGAGTCATGGTGCCTTCCCTCCATCTACCTGGTGACTGGTGGCTGTTTGTTTGTTTATGTTCATCGAGAAGAGTTAGGTGGATGTTATCATAAAACAGTGCCACTATTTATGAGTTTCGGGGATACCATGTTGTATTTGGTATTACTACTTTTATTATTGAAATGCAATACACCTCACTGGAAGAGTCAGATTACTAATCATCCCATCCGAAGAACGATGTAGGCATAGTGTAATCACAGTGGAAGAAAATAGACAGGCATTAAAGAACAAAGGAATGATAATTTGATTATCGCGTTGAAAATAACCATGCTGGTTTGTTATCTTGTCAACCTAATTAGTGGTAGTAATAAGATTCCCACTTCACTATTTTAGGTGCCTAGTCGAGAATCTTCTTACACGATTTCGTCAACAAATTGTTATTACTATATCAACGATGTTTCACTGTACAAAACTGATAGACGTTAGTTATTAACGATAACGAAATAACTTTAACCGTTAAGTGTAAAATACAATCCAGGTTTGTGCTCATGTAAGCTGCAATCCTTTGTCTGCATCAAAGTTTTATTGTTCATTAATTTTAGAGCCTAAGATAACCATTGGTGCCATCGCTATGTGTAGCTGACAAGTCTTGTGCGTTGTGTATGCTTACACTGGTCGAGGAGAAGGGGACACTGTGCAAACTGTAAAACATAAAGTCTGCAATCTGAGCTGTACATCATCATATTTGTTATTAGTAATCTAACTCCTGAGCTGTAGGAACGCCGGGTAGCGACTAGGACCACTATGAAAACTCAGGTTAACATTTTGTTCAGTCAGCGACTCGGCGAATCCTCTGAGTTGCGGACTGATCTTCCCACAAACATTATCAGTAATGGGCACAATCCACCTCCTGACGACAAGCCATTAGCCAGACTGGCGAGCGAGCCCTCGATTTAGTGACAAGGTGCGATTTCGAGCAAGGTTTCCAAATGCCATCGTGACAAGAGGCTTTAGTCTAGACTCTAGAGTTCTAGACTATTACAGGGATGGAGGACGCTAGGTGTGTTGGGGTGGTTAATCCCTAGTTGAAGCCCGGCTTCTCCCTCCACTTTGGTTGTCACTCTGATATTTACGTTGTTTAAATGAGACATAAGCTAGATTCATTACTTTGGAAAGGATAAAAGTGTCTTGAACCATACACTTCAATGGAATGTTTCCCAATATATTACTTATACAGATATGAATTAGCTCTCTGCAGTTTATGTGAGGCAAATTGAACTCGTGATTTATTTTTGGTTTTGCTGAGTAATCTAAGACGCCTTACATCATACACTTGAGTAAATCATCATGATAAATTCACTGCAAAGAACAGATACCCTGCTGCTTAACTCGGGTGGACCAGATGGTAAGTGGCTGATCATGTTGCTTCATTAGGATGTTGAGGTTGCACGAGGCTTTGTCTGGGCTGGGTCTTAATTGTCGACATGTTGTGGCCGCATCACCACCCTAAAGAGTTTGAAACCATTTAGGCCATCGCCTATTTCGTATATTGAGTTAGCCAATAAGATGTATTTTTATTTACCCGCTTACGGGAACTAAACTTAAATCTTCGCGAATCCGATTAGGTGTGTGTGTGTGTGGCCAGGAGTCAGGGCACACGACCCCAGTCCACCATCAAAAAAAAGCTGGGGCTGGTGTCGCATTGCTTAGCTGTGTTTACCGTCGTGGTAACCATCTTTGTTAGGATAGGTTGCTCTAGGACGCACCCACACACTGCCTGCTTGTCTCCCCAGACTACAGAGTATAATTTGCATCCCAGGAGAAATTTGCAGGTCCACCCTGATATTTGAAATTATTGAGGTGTTTGGGTCCCATGTACAAGTAGTGGTTCTATCGATATATATATATATATATATATATATATATATATATATATATATATATATATATATATATATATATATATTATATATATATATATATATACATACATACATACATACATACATACCGATAAAGCCACAGGAAAAGGAAACACTGGAGCATCTTAGCATTCGTCTTTATTCAAGACATCTTCAAAGGCAACTGGATTTATAGGGACTGAGAGAGGCTTATATACGAAGGGTGACCTATATAACATCAGGTCAGGTCATTAACATGGGATCCACTAATCCACACACCACCAACAGCATTGATATAATTGATAAACTCAAGAAACACAATGAACCAGAGTTAATAAGTTTTGATGTCAATTCACTTTTCACGAGAGTACCAGTGAATGACCTATTTTCATTCCTTAAAGATAAATTGCATCTGTTAGATTTGACTATTGAACATGACATATTTCTCAAATTGCTAGAGTTATGCCTTACTCACAATGTTTCTAGGGCAAATGGGAAGTTTTACAAAGCAAATATTTGGCGGAACATGGGTAATTGTCTTTCTGCTCCTTTGCCTGTATTTACATGGAGGTTTTTTAAGCTTGATTACTACGCAACATAGGTGACTATTCCTCCATGGTATAGATATGTAGATGATGTTCTTTGTCTATGGCCTAGAAACAGGGACCCACTGGAATTTTTGTACGAACTTAATGATCTTATCCCTAGTATTACCTTCAAAATTGAAAGAGATACAATGGATCCCTTCCATTTCTTGATATGCTTATCATGAGAAATGGTCACAACTATAAATTTGAGGTGTACAGAAAGCCTACACAGATAGCCAGTTTTATAGTGTCGGTGACCGAAATGGATTGGGAACGAAATGGGGCGTATCCTTGACAAGATGATCAAAGGGCGGAGCCAAGCGGTCCGACAAATTACCCAAATGTATCCAAATGTAGCAGCAATGAAGTCAAATAATGGTCCTACATGAATAAATTGACTGCCAACCACTTCTCGACAAGTGTTTGGTGTCACAAAGTCACAAAAATTGGAAAACTTAATTTAAACTGAGTTAATAGATCGCGTGTTTGTACCGAGGGAGCTAGCATTACCCAAATGAACCCAAATGTAGTCTGCAATGAAGTCAAATGATGGTCCTACAAGCATAAATTGGGCTGTGCATTACTGATTATTATTTGGTGTCACAAAGTAAAAAAAAAAGTGGAAACTTAATTTAATCTGAGTTAATAGACGCGCATGAACCTAGGAGCGTAATACCCAAATGTACCCAAATGTAGCCGCAATGAAGTCAAATGATGGTCCTACATGAATAAATCGGACTGCCAATCACTTCTACTAGTATTTGGTGTTCTTGTTTCATATATAAAATATCTGAGGTGTAATTCAGAGTACAGTGTTGATCGCCATGCATGGTACTGTGGAAAGAGAGGATACTGACGAAGACACCACTTCCTCATTCATGTTACATCACTATCCTCTTGTATCTCTTACTTAAGGTAAGTTTCACACACTCGAGTTAGGTTAGGTTAGGTTTTTAGGTGTTTTGCAGTTTTTGACCTTCCATTTTTTCAATATCTCAACCTCAGCTCATTTCTGACGTCAGTGAAGATTATATTTGTATTTAACACAATTTTCAAAAGTCAATTAGGTGTTTGCAACTACAGGTACTCACCGACTTACAACGGGTTAGGACCCACATTCAGGTCGTAAGCCTAAATGGTCGTAGTCGGAAATGCTTAAATAACACATAGAAAATCTAAAATTTGGGTCTCTTTTTTCTTTTCAGCACCACAAAACACTCACTTTTAAGCTTGCCAGCCATTTTAAAGTGAATTACAGATGAAAATTTTGTCTATGTACTGACTTTGGGACTCAAAATACATAATTTGACCACATTTTGGTACGATTGAGGCGTCGGCGCGGTGGACATAAATCGAAGCGGTCCTATGTCGGGACTACCTGTACATATACCTCGCTCTTTTTTCTCTGTGGTAAGTTTTCCATAGGTTGTGCTATGAATTGTTGGTCTAGTAGTGACTGGAAAGAGGAAATTCTTTGTCTTTCACGGTTCTGTGCCAGAGAATACCATAATGCCAGCATAATATATTGAGAAGGTCGAGCAGCAGCCCTCCTGCACCCAGCATCCTTACATCATGGTCGATCTGCCGCTAAAAACTGCTGTTTAACGCTTAATGTCCTCCGTAAGATATCGGGAAAAGAAAAAACGAGAGAAGAGACAGGAAACTTCAGATGTACAAGAACAATATCAGAAACAGATGAACAGAAACAGTGAAATGGAGAAAGACTGATGCTGCTACAGAAAGAGATATAAAGAATGCTTACTAAATTGACAGTACCCCAGTCAGGCAGGTCTCTGAGGGAGTGTGGTTGGCTTTCAGGCTATTGCAAAGGCTCCTTTACAAACCATATTTGAGGTTCGAAATTTAATTACAGGTGACATGAGTCATTATGAGTAACACTGCAGCTTCTCCCTACTGCTAATGTTCATGTTAGGCTTCGTGTGTGTTATCATTGACCTTATTTTACCTCCTTAAAGTGATTGTAAGGTGTGGAGTGTAGGAAATGGGAGAGTGGAGTTACGTACATTAGCATTTTGAATACACCAAGTCAATGATGCTAATTGTAGCTAGCGTGAATGACAGTGGTTACATGTTAATTGTAGAATTGAACACCCTGCTCACTTTCACCATTGAGAGTTTGTGAGCCATTATTAGGTGCCCCAAGCAGCTGTTCCTATGCCCAATTCTAGTGCATTTTTATGTGTCCCCGACCATGTATTCCCCATACCAGCGTGGTCATTGGCTAAATGAGTGTGGGCAGCAAATGGTTCTGGTTTGTCGCCTCGTAGTAAAACTTCACCATACTGAGAATCATGACAAAGGTAAATTATTTTTCGTTCTACTACCCAGTATTTTTGTCCATCCAACGTCTTGCTGATAGTGTTGATGGTGAAGGAGTGTATTGATGATGCTCGAGTTAGGAGTAATAGTGACCATAATTTAGAGCACAAAGATAGATCTCGAAAACCTGCCACACTGAATGCCTTGCTCACATACTGTAGAAAAATGAGTACAGTATGTATTTATGTAAAAAAATATATTACGCTTTTCCTCTAAAAATTGGATCAGAATAAACGAGGCCAAGTAAAAAGTTGTCAACTACTGTAGGATATTTATCGAACCAGATATGACGCTACTTACTGTATCCAAGGACAAAAACAGCTCATATCCTTGACTGTATCCTTCTATGTACAGTACTATGTCTTGACCTCCAGGCTCCACCAACCTAGCCTGGAATTTACCCCATGTACACTGTAATTATTATTGTTACGACCCTCCTTCTGCCACTTACCCAACTTCCACCACAACAGAGACCAGGTTGTATGTACAGAAGCAGTAGATATATCACAAGTGTCGTCAATTACCACTGCTGTCATGCCAGTCTCCAGTGATTTCCGACAATTGGTATCAGTGTACAGACAAAACAACTGGCAGGTAGATTTCCACCAGGTCACAGAAACACACATGTGAACTGTAGTCTTTAATAATCATCAAATCTTCACAAAACTGTTCACAGGGTATGTCTTTACCACTGGACTTCTCACCATTTATATACAGGCAGCACACTACCAGTATACAATTCCTTAGTCTAATTTCTGCAGCGCGCTTATATACATCTCATCAGACTCCTAGAGCTTTTTAATATCCAGATGCTGGAGGTCTGAATGAGACACGCCTGGAGAGTCTAGAATGATCTAGGTTTACATTATGTAAGTAAATCATAACAAAATGAAGTAGTACATTCTAGAAAATTTATAAGTACCTGTAATACCTTTATATCAATAAAAGAAAATCTCCCCAAATTTGCCAAAAAATAACAGCGCTTGTAATAGAAAATAATCAAAACACCGAGATCACAAAAATTGTAATTATAAATTATTCCTTTGCAAAACATTATGGTGAAAGTACAAATGATACCCTGTACTAAAATCATTTTTTACAATTCAGTAAGTTGCATGCTTTGTTCTTAAACTTGTAAACTGTCAACTGTGAGGTGTGTTTGTATGTCTGTCTTACTACATTGATGAAAGAGTTTATGATTTAAAGGTTGATAATATTGGCAGGAGAGGAAGACTAAGAAGGGTAATTTTACTTGTTGCCACTAAACGAAATCGAAGTTGAAACTATGTTTTTCCCATGGTTTTTGGTTGTTATGAACGAAATTGACCTTCATTTCTGGTAAAACACTTAAAAACCATCAGAAGAAGATAGTTTTGAATCTAACCTAACCAAACCCCTCACTTATACATAATTTGAGCCAAAAATGCCATTAACCAAAAGTGTCTTAAAATTGTAAAAATACTGATTGCAACTGTAATTTCCCAAGATTTGTTCAGTGGCAACAAAATGAAATAATACCCTAAAAAGTTGAAAAGATGAAGTGAAGGATGCACTAAAAGTGGGTAGGTGGACATGAAGTGTGTATGCAGTATGCATGAATGAGCAGGGAACATGATGTTAAAGTATGTACCATAATTTTATGTGAGGGACATGCTGCTGGTGGGTCCTACTCTCTTCTGTAGATTGTTAGGGTTAACGAGATTCAAGACCTTTTGTGGAAAAGGAATACCGTAGGAGAATACCTTGTACTACGGTGTTAATAAGTGAATGCTGAATGGTATTGAATGAAGGGAAGATGCATGTGTGTGTGCATTTATTCTTGTTTCTGGCCACCCTTCTTAAATAGGAAAAGGCTCAGTTTGTGACATACTGTATGTATATATGTACAGTAATACGATCCCAATCCCCTCCTTACAACAGAACATATGGGATTAATTGAAATAGAGACTGGGCCACCCCAAACTCCACTTTTTCAGACACAATACCACGCTGTAGTAAAATAACATCTTAATGATGGTATGCACACACAATTAATATTTAAGATAAATATCAATAATATTAGGTTTTTAACACTTGCATTAGTAGAAAAGATGGCTGGGCACACGGGATGGGGGTTGGTTCAGGCAGAGGGCAGATTATTGGCCCTCACCTGTATCACTTGTATCAATTGTATCACTATCCACCACAGAGGCTTGCAGGGCCTCTTTGTCCAAACCCCTAAAACCATATAAGTCCATATCCTCACTATTACTGACTTTGGCGGCTGTGGTGGGTGGCGGTGAAGAACTTGGTAATGTTTTGATGACTGGGACCTAGTCGCACTGCCTGTGCTTCCAGATATGAGTAGATGCACCGTGTAAAGTGGGAATTCGTTCATGGGTACTGCGTAAATGTGGAAACGAAGTAAACGGAACCGCATAAATCGGGTATTACTGTATACAGTAGTGCATATATATTATGTTGTACAGAGTTCACATTATAATCATATCATCTGAAAATTAACTCCAGCTTATTGTGCTTTAAGATTGACCACCCTAATATTAACCAAACCTAACGTTAGGGTATTTAATCATCAGATAAAATAAGCTAAGGGCTAAATTGAGGTGATCCATAATTCTGTATTATCTCTTGAATTATTGTGGGATTTATTATTTGAAAATAAATTGTGTACAGTTTTACAATCATTTTACATTTCACTTTCAGTCGCAGCTTCAGAGTACTGGCAGCAATAACCTGTCATGGCTTCAGATGCAACAGCTGCTGCAGAAAGAAGCCAAATTCCAAGCAGAAAGAGTCCCCAGGAGGCTCGAATGCTCTCAGAACTCCGTGACTGTATGACCAGGTAATTAAGAACCTAGTTAATTGACAACACTTATTTTATTTTTATGTCAGTACAGTATTTTACTAGCAATCCAGATTTAAGGCTTTGTTCTCTCCAATGCTTGTTTCATTGAAACTCACTTTTGAGTGTAATAAATACTGTACAGCAGGCATGGACAGCCTTTTTCAGTCATGGGCTGTAATATTGATTTAGGTATATTTCTGTGGGTCAGCTCATCAAAATTTATATCCTACCTAACCCAAGATAATGTTAATATAGTATTAATAATAATAATAAAAATAATAGTAATAACTAGCAGTTTATTGAAAGTTCTGCAGCCCAAGGCTGAAAATATACATTGGACATAAATGACTTATTACATACATTGACATTGATGGTTTAACAAAAGCCTTCATTAAAGAAAGGTAAAGGAACATACAGTGAACATACAGATTAATGTAGGTGTTGAACAGTAAACACGTAGTGTATTAACTCCTCCCAGATTATGTTATGAGGGCATCACGCGGGTGGTGTAACTCCATAGATGGTGTTTTGAGGGCATCACACGGTAAACATTACCTCACAGATGGTGTTATGAGGGGCCTGACGTGGTGTAGCACGAATTAGCACGGGCAAAACCAGGAATATCAATAGGTCCTAGAAGTTGTGGGTGAGAGAACATGACGAGCACAATGAGCCCACTTGACTTACCCAACCTTAGTTAATTCCCATGACCCACTGCCACATAGCAGCTAATCCATCAAGCAAACCGCATTGAACTTGGTCCGTAAACTCACACAAGTAAAGTGTTCATATTTTTGATTATTTGTACTTATTTTACTACAGTATTACTTTTGTAGTTCCTTACTATTAGGTGATGAAACAGTAATGAATTGTGTGTGAAGATTATTATTTTAATAAATATTGCTTTACTCACCATATGCTGGCTGTATCTACTTGAACCGTACACATTAAATAGAATTCCTCAATCACACCACTGACCGCACAGAGACATGGTTTGGGCCTCATGCCTCATGGGTCATGGTTGCTCCATGTCTGCTGTACAGTACAGTACTTGTAGTATACTGCACCTCTTTATGTTAACATCAGTGTCTCTTAGATAGCACCTGTCTATCAGTATTATTTATTAAAGAGGTCACTACTTTGAACCAGGTTTCTCAAAAACAAAATTGCATATAACGTTAATTAAAGTATAAGTTCAAGATAACCTAAAATGTTGTCAGACCCTCAGTTCTTAGGCAAGGGAATACACTAAAAGTTGACCTGATATTCACCCAAAAATCAAATGAGTGACACAATCATGGGAGGAGGGAGTTAAGGCCAACAACCATATTTTTGTGTACAGAGCTTTTGACTGTAAACCATTAAACAGCTAAACTAACAAAACTTTTAATTCTCAGTGAAAAAATATCAAGTTTCAATTCTCTAAAAGTCAATAAAGAAACAAATTCACTTGAGCTACATTTTAGAGCAACATGTTATTTATGCTACATCCAGAAATATTTTTTTTCTGCACTGAACTTTAGTTTATTCTCAAGAGATATACTTTACTTAAACCTTTTAAGAGAAAAAAAGAGGTACATAATTTACTGCACATTTTCAAAAATATACAGTTGGCTCCACTCTGACTTTACCACTTAGGGTGAAACTGATTCATCACTAGTGGCCGGGAGGGATTGGTGTCTTTTGTGGGGTGAGACCTAGGTGGTGAGGAGGGAAAGTGTATATCAGTTTGGAGAGTTTACAGTGTAGAATCTTTGACAGTAGGGGTTTCATCAACTGTGTAATCGTCTAGCTCCCCGTTTCCCAACCCTGGGGTCACGACCCCAAATGGGTCGCCAAGTGTTTTTGGGGTCATGGCAACAGTTCTGTCACTTCATGGAAAATTCCCACAGATCTGTAGGAGAAATAGGCCTATGTGGGAGGTGTTGAATGAAAGTAACCTTAACCAGTGGGGTCAGTAGAAAAAAGGTTGGGAACCACTGGTTTTGCTCAAGCCAAGTGAAAATACTATAGTTACAATAGGATGACAGGGGATGAATTCATGTTCTAAGTAAGGTGTTCTTTAGCAAATGGGTTATTAGCAAATGGATTGTGGATGTTTGAATCTATACGAGATGGAACTTCCCACCTGAATAAAATCATCTGCCGTAGCCAGAATAAACTAGATAAGAAGACGTCATACTGAAGGATCATAATTATCAGTAAAATCAATCAGGAAGTGGGCACCATTTATTGTAATACAAACTTTGGTGAAAAAAATAGTTCAGTTGGCTGCTGTCCGATATAGAATCATCAAACCACATAGTTTAATTGTCCCAAACAGTTAGTTTAATTGGGTAACAAATATTGACAGTATCATTATCATTTTTATCAAATGAGCAATTTATGATGCAAAGCTATATACAGTAGCTGTTGCTTAAAGGTCGTGAAAATATAATGAAAGTTTCAATGTGTGCACGAGAGGGAACCGCCGATCCACCTGCCCACCACCCAACTCCTACTCTGTGTTGCTGATAGTGGAATTGCTGTAGACAATTTACATAGAATAATGTTGTGTCGTCTCATTATGATGGGGCAGTTATGATGAGAATACAAGAATACAAATACAAGTGATATTCACGATATACAGTGGTCCTCGGTTAACTAACACAACTGTTCCAGAAGGTCGCTAACCGAATATTTCATTAACCGAAACCATTGTTTCAATGGGATTTGGGGAATTGGTTCAGCTCACCGAAAATTACATACAAAGTAAAAATAATGCAGTAAAAAGCATACCATTTTGAGGTGTGTCTTTAGAAGGTTCCTGGTTGATGATGATGAGAATTAGAAGTGGGGTGGAGGAGAAGGAGAAGAGAAGGCAGGGGGTGGAAGAGAAATCACCCCATGCTTCATGCCGCCATTTCACCCATAAAATTTTAAGTTCACTTGGTGTAATTCAAGATTATTTTTAAATCAACACTGCACTGCACTATATATTGTCAATATGTAAAATAAATTTCAGAATGACCAATAATTGTACTATAAAAACGTAAAAATAGTTTATGTTCAAGAGAGTCTCACAAGATGCTTCTCCACTGAGCAGAGACACAAACTGACACCATTCTGGGTGAGTCAAGTCTGTTTGAGCGCAAAACTTGCCTTCAGATTAATTATGTTAAATAATTGTTAAAATGACTAAAAATTTTAATATAAGACTTGGAAAATTATTGAATAGTACAACCTTCTTGATATTTACTCAAATTGTAAATCGAACTTAAGCCCTAGAACCGATTACTGTATTGGCGACTAATACTACAGCTGGTGAGCAGGCGAAAACATGGAAAAATTGGCGAATTGCTAACCTAATTTTTCTTAACCTAATAGATATTTATGGAAGGTATTGTTAACCGAAATTTCGTAACCGAGGCGTTCGTTAACCGAGGATCACTGTACATACAGATAACCCACGTTTTGCGCCATTTGATTTAAGTTTTGGAATAACGCGATTGATCAATTAATACCAAAGCTAATTTATTGCACCTATTTTTAAATAACACGGTCAAGACAGTTTAAATTTGCGCGCCAGATTCGCCTGGCAGTGGAGTCGCGTGTGATGCCTGGTGAAGTGTTTGTAGGTTATTACTATAAAGTTGCAGTCATATCAACATCAACTTTTATATTAATAATAATAATAATTATTATAATAATGTAATAATAATATATTACTGTACTACTAATGGTGAAGATAATGATGATAATGAAGGACAGGTGCTCTCTACTTTAAACGAGACATGTTCCTGAGGCTTGTTTGTAAGTCCAACTTTACTCTTGTAGATACCAAACATAGTAAAATAAAAAAAGATTATGGATATTTAGTACAGCTATACCCTTTAATACAGCTTTAAAACCTGGCTCACTCTTCTCCTCTTAGGTAATTGTTGTTCTATCTGGAATTTTCTTCAAAATAATCCAGTCTCATCCACATTAAACACCTGTTTTGGCAGGAACCTCCTCAGTGATGATGTTTATCTCTGAAAGTTTAAGTTGAATGTTCTTAAGTAGAACATAAGAACATAAGAATGGAGGAAACTGCTCATTGGCCCATACTACAGTCCTTGCTACACCCAACCCTATTGCTCATATAAGCATCCAACCTATGTTTGAAGCTATTCAGCATATTGAAGTTAATGATGATATTTGTAACTTGTTCCATTCATCCACTACTCTGTTTCCAAACCAGTGTTTACCTATTTCACGCCTAAATCTAAATTTATCTAATTTAAAACCATTGTTACGAGTTTCGCCCTGGTTGATAGTTTGAGTACCTTTGTAATGTCCCCTTGTTTAGCCCTGCCTTCCACTTATACACCCTATCAGGTCAGCCCGCTCACGCTTCTCGAGGAGTGCAAATTAAGATCCTTTAGCCTGTCTCTATACTCAAGGTTCCTAATGCCTGGGATTAGTCTTGTCATTCTCCTCTGAATTCTTTCCAAGGATTCTATATCCATTCTGTAACACGGTGACCAGAACTGAACTGTCATGAGTCGGTGTGGTCTCACAAGAGCAAGATACAGTTTGATGACCTCGCTAGTCTTGTAAGTAACACTTTGTATAAGTTTTATTAGCCTTGTTATGAGCAAAACACATTGTTTACTTGGTTTAAGGTTCCTACTATCATTATCCTAAATCTCTCAGAGTCGGATTCTCTATGGCATCGTTGTTCATCTGGTATCTGGTTTCTGTTTACATCACCTATACTGAGTAACTTTACATTTGTCGACGTTGAATTTCATCTGCCATTTTTCAGACCATTCAAAAATTTTTAGATCTTCCTGTAGTGAGTCCTCGTCAGGTTTAATAACACGCCTATTTTAGTGTCATCAGCAAATTTACTTATGCCTGTCTATGCCGATATCTATGTCGTTTATGTATATAATAAATAATAATGGTCCAAGTACTGAGCCTTGGGGAACTTCACTTGTGACGTCCAATGGGACTTAGTGCCTTAATGCTCACTGCTGTTTCCGTCCTGTAACCACGCCCATCCATTTAAGGATGTCACCTTTGATGCCATGTGCTTCTACCTTTCTAATTAGTCTTCGTGGGGACTCTGTCGGCTTTGCTAAAGTCGATACCACATCATAATTGTGCCCTCGTCCACTGATTCAAAACTGATGAAAAGAATGTTAATAGATTAGTTAGGCAAGAACGTCTGCTTGGAAACCATGCTAGAGGAGCACCTGTATTCTGTACAACAACTGTGACGACGCCAGAAGCTTCCCGCGAGACGCTTTCTCAGTTCACACCCACTATTTACTTTTCTTCTGTGCTCTCATTTGCATTGTGTTTATCACATACCTTTTAGTGTTAAACGCTGTTCCATTGAGCATGTGTGGAAAATGTCCTCTGCCTCCTCTGGGGCCTAAAGCTAAAAGGACACGAAAACAATTGCAATGGACGTGAAATTAAATGTGATCACCCGCCTTCAGAGAGGAGCGCGGGTCGGAGGTTGGCTTTTATGAGAGAACTGTTCATACCCTGTGCGTATATGATGGTTCCCTAACCTGTGCCATTTACATGTATTCTCATGGGAAAATTATGTTTAATTACGGTTTTTTCATTTCATAAGCAGTTGACAAGAATGTAAGCCCACAGAACGAGAGTGATGGATCCACTTGAGCACAGTGGGCTTGAAATCCCCAGCCATTGACGATGGCCTGGTTACTAAGGTTACAGTTCGTGGAGAGTGATGGGTGGTGGAGGTCGAGTGACCATGTAATTTTGGGCCACCATATCACCTTGGTTAGCAGTGTGATTGGCCACACTGACGGAGTTGCTCTTGCTCTACAGCAAACCAGATAATAGAAAATCAAACAAATATGATTTTACTTTATAAGTTCGTGATCTTGGAAATACTGGGTATCACTTATATTTGTATTCTCATCATAAATATCCCATCAAAATGAGAGGACATGACATTATTCAACTGTAAATTGTCTGTAGTGATTTGACTGTCCAAGTAGGAATTGGGTGGTGGAGGCAGGAGGGTGGGACTGAGGGTAGTCAAGGGTTCTCCTGCACCTTCATCCAGGGTTGCTAAGGCCCAGTGCATAATATAGAACTTTATTATTTAACATCTTTAAGCAACAGCTTTGCATCACAAATTGTAGATTTTATGATAATAATAATAGTAATATTGTCATTTTTTTATTCATTGAATTTATAACTGTTTGGGACAATTAAACTATGTGGTTTGTTGAGTTTATACCGACTGCTGCCAACTGAACTATTTTTTTTCACATCAAGTTTGTATTACAATAAAATGTTGACCACTTCCTTATTGTTTTGATTCTAATTAATCCCTTCACTACGAGCGTCTTCATATCTATTTTATTCTAGCTACCGCCAGATGATTTTATTCAGCTGAAGTTCCATCTCGTAGTCAAGGGTTAAACAAAGCTTCACTGTTTCTACAAGATATAGATTCAAACATATCCACAATCCATTCTCTCATAAATGTCAGCTTTTCAAAGGAACACTTTACTTAGAACATGAATTCATCCCCTTTCATTTTATTGTAAATTTAGTATTTTCATCTGGTTAGCGTTAGACAATTACACACACTTGAGAAAAACCCGTCACGGTATTGTCAAAGTTTTGTTCTGTTCTGCAACGCATCTCCAACTGATATACTGTACTGTACACTTTATGTCCTCACCCCTGTACCCTTCCCCACAGAAAGACACCTACCCTGACACACCCCACCCTCCTGCTCACTCGCCACTAGCTAATGCTTCAATCACACTTCAGAATTTAAGGATCATACCTCAGGAGAGAGAGGATTGGCAGTGCTAAGTGGTAAACTCAGTGGAGCTAAATGTACAGTACTGTACTGAACTTATGCTACATCCTTAAGAGATGCACACAGTTACATCCTCAGAAGATGATGTACAGCACCTGAGCCTATCCACTTATAAAAAGATACTTTATACTGCACTGTAGATGGATTTACTGAGGGCAGTTTGTCTTCCTTTGATGAAAAATTTCATACAATTTTTTTTTTTATTAAAATTTTAAATGATACATAATTGTCATTGCCAGATACACAGACACATTAATTTAAATGAATTTAAGTATTGGTCATTTTCAGCTCAGCCTTTTCCTCCAGTCCTTGAGGCTCTAGAGCTACCCTTGGTACTTCATCTTAAAGAAAATGAACTTAATGTAAATCTTTCCAAGACAAGATGAACAAAATTTGTAAACAATACTGTTCCAGAAACACCTAATACTGTACCCTGCATAGTACAGTACAGTACTTACACTATCACTCTGCAATACATTGAACGTA
This sequence comes from Homarus americanus, assembly GCF_018991925.1. Taxonomy (NCBI): domain Eukaryota; kingdom Metazoa; phylum Arthropoda; class Malacostraca; order Decapoda; family Nephropidae; genus Homarus; species Homarus americanus. Next base: position 22,244 of record NW_024742829.1, read on the forward strand.
CAGTACTAGTGATGTTATTTAGGAATATAACTTTGTGTACAAATATTAATTTTTAATTGAAAAGCTGACATTAACAATACTGCACCTTTTGCTTTCTGAATGCCATCATTTTGGCAAAAGTCAACATTTGGGGATTCTTCCATAGGTAGAGCAGAAGTCTGTGTACTGTATGAACCAGTAGATTCAAATTTTCATTGACACATGAATCACATGGAATCATTATACTGTACTGTACTGTTAAGAAATATTTTACCAAATCGTTTAATGTATTATTTGTTGGTACTGAAGGAATTTGTTAATTTCCTGTAATTTCTCTGAAAATGTAGAAAAAATATAAGCTGATTGCTACAGTTGATTTTATGATGTCACTTATGAACAGCAACAGCGCACAACTGTCACCAGTTCCAAGGAATTTGAAGATGGCTACGTTAGTGACTCTACACTCTTGTCGGAGACATCTCGGAATCTTCCCCAGTGAAGACATTGCCACCTTTAACGATTAATACTGGAGTTGCCCCCACCACCCCCAGAAGCCCCCATTGGTCATCACCCACTCCAGCCAGGCAATTCAGTCCTTCACTATTCTGCCTAGCAGGTCAGCCTTACGAACGCTCTATCAGGTAAGGCTGCTGAATTATACAGTTCACTCATATAAAATCATCTCTTCTTCTGGTTTTGTATAATTGTTATGCTTTCTCAGATTAGACTAATTTTAATACTATTAATGTCTTATAGAATAACCTATAGTCAATATTTCATTTTTTATCATTTTAACTTTTTTAAACTATTTTTTTTCCCCAGAAATAATCCACCTCTAAGTAATAACCAGAAGTCTTCCCAGAAAGTATTCGACCTCAGACAGAGAGATTTTGTAGCTGTTAAGAGAGCACATGAAAATGCTAAGCCAAGTGAATCAGTGGTATTACCTTTTGATATGTATGAAGAACACTTGAATTGGAAAACTATGTTAAGTACAGTATATAAAATCATTGAAATAAGTACTAGTATAGTGTATAATGATAATATTTATTCGTAAATATCATACAATCTTACTGTTAATCTTACTGTTGGTTTGGCATGTACAGTATATAATGAGAGTAGCAGGTACTGCACTGTATACAGTTCAGCATGTGAATAGACAATGCAGGTTTACAGTGTACAGTCATGAACAAAAACTGTTTAGCCCTTAGGCTTCGGGTCACATCCAGTGATGTGTGTCTGTAGAGCTTCAGGTCATGTCACATAACATTTAGATCTTTCGTGGCCTATTTGAATAAAAAGGGCTGGGCTGACTAGATTATGTTGCTAAGTAGGTATTTATCTTTCACTCATTCACACATGAGAACCTCCCAATCTCTTGTCAGTAGCTTCAGCTTTTGTGGATAAGAATCTCACTTGGTCTGGACTCACTACCATGTGTTTCTACCCTCAACCCCAGCACAAGTCTAGTATTGTGATCAATTACTGAGCAGTAATAATGATTGTCAATAGTGTATATTGTAATAACATAGAAACAAGTGTCCTGTACCTCATACTGCCAACAAATTAGTGTTGTTTACCTTGTCACTACTGTGTCACATACACCACTACCTAATATTCTCGACTCTCCTAGCCTTGATGTTGCCAACCTGTGGTAAGGACATTTATTTATTTCCTGTTTATATCATGCCTAGTTTGTAAGGCTATAATTGCTTTTAATTTATTTTTTAAAATGTTCCCAATATACCTATGGGTAGACAAACAATTTGGGGACTTACCCCAGCAGTTGGAGTCTCAGGAGGTAAACAAGCTATTGTTCATGGCTGTATATAGACTATGGAGGTGTACATTTCCAATGTACCTCAGCAGTGCAGGTATACAACAATAGTAAACAGTAAGCAATTTGGCCAAGGATAACCGAAGATAAGATGATTATTTCCAGTAGGGTCATAGATATAAATAAGGATATATTAATGAGATATTTACTTATGGAGGAATACATTAAAAGTCAGTCTCAAGTTGGAAGGGCTGTCATGTAAATGAGAGGTTTTATTTATATTACATGAGGATTGGAAATTTTGTGTAACTACAGTATTTGGGAACAAATTTAGAATACTGTACAGTACATATACCTGATCTTGTCCTGCAAAAGTGTGACCTTGCTGCAGTTATCCTTCAACTTGAAAGCCATACAAATATTTATGTAAATATAATTCATGATTATGGGATTAATGTTTCTTTTATTTTTAGGATTCCTCAGCAGCCTTCAGTCAACTCCAGACATCTCCACATGGCCACATCAACTACTCATCCTATTCATCAACATCTACTCCTGTGGATGGTCTTCTAACAACAGTTGTCTCATCAAATCAGGTTTGTATTTATTGTTGAATGATTGGCTTAAGTTTTTTTGCAAAAGCATGGATTGTGAGTATTGACTGACTTTGGGGGCATGAAACAAATGAAAACTGGTACAGGTACAGTAGTTGAAAACTTTTGCATGCTGATGATGCATATTGTGATGACACGATCTAATGTTCAGCAGGAGGGTCTGTTTTTATACACGTTATCATTGTCAATATTCAGCAAATACATAGCTTCTGCCGTGTGAGATTGCAGAAACTTCAAGAAAGGAAAGATGATAATATTGTAGTCAATGAAATGAATTTGAATACAGAACCCATAATGAAAACTGGATGGAATACTGCATATAGTACTGTACCAGTGGTACTGTACCAGTATAATGTTTGTGAAGATTTTACCAATCTATGTACAGGGTATTCAAGATTCTTCACAATTGGCCTCTTGCTTCAGTATTTGGCTTAGGTTAGACCTTTTTTTCATTAGATTAGTAAAACAAAATAGAATTAAGCATCCTGTTCATACACATGGGCAGAGGGCGCCACTAATCCACACAGGCCTCTAATGACTCAATTTAGCATCAGAGCTTCAAATTTTGTCCTACAAACTCATCATGGTCATATGAAATTTAGTTCATTTGATGTTATTCTATAACTGTTAACAGTATTCATAGTCATTATTATGTTTTAGATCCACGTTAGTTTAAATAAAGCACAAGCAGTGTTTCCAATGTGACACTTTTTAAGAATAATAATGCAATGCTTTATCAGTGAAAATTTAGTAGAACCTGACTCTTTCATAATTGTGTCAGCTTATCAAAGTTACTAGGTCAAGCTGGAAGTTGATTGTTTCCTCTATTTGATTTATACAAACTTTTAATGTAAATACTGTACAGTCATGCCTACTGATATGAAAGTGAGTCTTCATATAATTGTGTAGTCAGTTTAACTCTTTAGTAATTGATATCTTTAAATGAAGAGATAACTTGTTTTTAATTGACATAAGAAACCAGTTTCATATGGACCCATTTTGTGATTCTTTTCCCTTGAACCACCCAGTGTTTGAACTTTCCAGTTATCTGACAAATATAAATAATGTTTTTGTATTGTTTTATGAAAAACTCCGTTGTTTCACACAAAGATATAATGAATAATATTTCATGTCATTATTAGGTCTTTATTACTTTTGAATATAAAGTCTACAATTACAGTCAGTTTAAGATCATATATTACAAGTAGGACACTTAACATTAATAACCAAATGCAGTAGTTTTCTTTTTTCCTTAACAGTATATCCAGCATAAAATAAGTATATGGCAATAGTGTATGTATGTATCTCAAGAATATTGATCTGAGTTTTCATTTTCTCCAGTTTCAACAACTTTAGTTGTGTACAGTGATCTATTATAAATAAGATAGTTTTATCACTAACATTGCATTAATCGGTTAGTTATCAGGGAATTCAGCAAATGAGCAATCATATTTTACATTATTCTTAGGAAATAAAATTTTTGGTTCACTTTCTTAGAATACATTAGTTTAAAATATTAGTCATAGATTATCAGATTTTAGATTAAATAAGTTGCACTGCATGATGGTTTTATTTCACTCTGTCTCTTTGATGCTTTGCAACAACTGAGACTTGAAAAAATTGAGAATGAGCACTGAAATATTGTGAGTACTGTACAGTAATGTGATATGTGACACTTTTTATTTATTTTCCTGATGTAGACATATATTCATGTTATACTTGGCACAATTAACATGTCCTCTATCTTGTATAATTACATCATATACCAATGCAGTTGATGGCCTGCAGACTCTCGTTCAAGCTCATTAACACATTGATACAAGACTTACATGAACTTATGTCAGTTCACTTGGAAGATTATATTATTTACTGACGTAAAATACTATTGACAGCTAAAACCATAGCAGGAAGGTTACTAATGTATCCTATACACTTGTGTAAACCAGCATCATCGAAGTTAGTGAATTAATCAATATTCCAAATTATACTTTACTGTACTTATAACTTCTGGTTTTTGAGCTAACAAGATGTTTCACTAAGGGAAAAGTTAATTAAATATTGAATGTTGTTGAATATTAACCTTCCTGCTAGTGCAGTAATTGCATGCTGACCTTGGAACCATGAGTTACGTGTTTACAGGAGGACTGACTCACTAGATGCCCTGAGTGCCAACCCTAGCCAGTCTGGGCTCCCCCACTCATCCCCACCACCCTACTACCTCACCGCCCAACCCCATAGAGCACCACCACCACCATCACGACCACTGCTGTCACCACCTGCCTGCAGTCACATCCATTCTTGACGGCTCAAACATCCCAGGTTAGCTACCACTAGTTAGTCCTGTTGGTATAGCTAGACAATGAAACTTGTTCAGATACTTCCCCATCACAGGCATTCCACTTACTATTGTATATTTGAAGCAGATTAATGAATCAGTAAATCAGGCATGTTATAAAATATTGCAGTAATTACATACTCCATATTAGTCACCCAGTATTTATTTGTTGCTTACCATTAATAATATTTGCTGTGGGTAATTTTATAGAATTTTAGAAATTTTAATCCTTCATATCTTATACTAATAGGAAATTAAAATAGCTGTAGTATGACATGTATATACTACAGTTAGTACAGTATTTAGACCTTTTGACATAAAAATAACAGGATAATGTACTTACACAATCATGTGACAATCTCAAGTAACATACCTCTATAACATTGTGGGTTTAGTTATTTAAATTAGCATTTATGAAGCATGGGAATATTCACAACTAAATTTAGAAATTAGGGTGTGTATTTAGGTTGCATAAACTTGAGAGCATGGTACTGTACTGCATTTTAGTTCAGTCTAACAATCATTAATTATTTCTTAGTACATTAGTATTTTTGTTTCAATTTATTATACAAAGAAAATTACAATTGTAATCTCATCATGTAGGACTAGCTAATCTTAACCTCAGTTTAACTATAATAAAATGCACATAGTGTTATTAAATCATGAGAATTTTTAATTGTCACTAATTTAAGGATTTTCATGATTATACATATTTTTATCAGGCCGAGACAGTGCTTGGCAGGTGATACAGAGAGCAGCTTTGTGGGACCGACCAATCACCCTGGTTTCCCTCTGCAACTCCCACAACTCTTACCTGAACAGGGACTTCCCAAAGAGTCCAACCATGCAGCGGTAAGTCCTTATTCTGTTTGTTTGCATTTTCAATATCTTCACTAATTTCCCAGCCAATTGCATGATCTTTGAAGGATTTGCATTATTGTTGATAACTTGTCAGATTCTTGAATTAAAAGTATTCTTTGCTCTAAAATAGTGAACAATTTTGCTTTTTAAGACCTTTTTTGCTAGCATTTAAAAACTCACTCTGTGCCTGGACTAGCCAGTGTCTCAAATCTACAATTAAAGTGCCCAGATCTATTCTTATTTTCAAGATATTTATTATTCCCAAATAAAGAAACTTATATATTAATATAGTGGCACAATTGAATTTCTGATATACAATAAACTGTTAAGGAAGTTGATATATTGTTGCCAACAGGCTGCATGCTCAATTGTCACTTGTCTTTGTTATTAAACACAATATTCTAGTTGTTATCTTTACTTGTTATTGTTACAGTGAGAGAAAATCCTTAGTTTGTGTTGATTCTTATGTGTTATTAAAATGTCGATGTGAAAAGATGAAGTTTAGGACTTGTTACATTTGTTACATCAATGTGAGAAAGCACTACAAATTGGGTTTGACTTGGCGAGGCTTGTGATCTCTTCACATTGAACTATTGCACATGCATATGGTAGTTAAATACAGTAATGTAGATCGAATACAGCAGCATCGGGTTATTATAACTTTTTCTCTTTCATGTAGCTAAATTACAACCATTTTTCTATGCGTATATTAAAAAAGCTTGATTCAGATTATGTTTCTTGATAATTTAAATGGTGTTTTTATCTATACTGTACTCTGTGTAGTGAATAGTGACTGTGGATGCCATCCTGAACACCACATGCGCCACGAGCTACAACTCAATAGTAGTTCCATTGTTTATGTGGGATGGATTTACATAATATCTCTCAATAACAGAACTGTTGGTATCAATAATTTTTTTTTGTCACATAGCATATCTCCTGTTACTAGGTTGGTTTGTACTGTATTGAAAATATAAATTTGAATAAAGTTTTAATAACTATATTATACCATGTAAAAATGAACCACAACGTTCTGGTTACCAGTAGTGTACAGTATGTTGTTTCATTTATTTCATTATCATTTTACTCTGGGTGGATCATTATTGTTTTAATGTTATTCATAAATTACTGTTTTGAATACCCAGATTTTAAGATATTTAAATATATAATTATATAGTTTATGATTCGCAAATGCTAGCTGTGTGTTTTAATCAACATGCAGTTGGTACAGGTGCCTAGTGTAGAGTACAATGCAATACCACAGTAATATTTCCTGTAGTTTATTGTAGTATAAAAGCTCTTAATATTTATTACCATTTTCAATACAAACCCACCAGACAGTAAGGTACTGTTATGCAGTATAAATCTATAAAATATTTATCGTTGAGATGCTCAGCTAGCGTCTATCTAGCTCAACATGCACCAACTAGGACTCCAGCTGCCAGTGTGAACTGTATTGAAAATAGTAATTTATGAAATGTATTACAGTAATATTTTTTTTTATAAAATGTGCTTGAAATATTGTGTTTAAAGTTTAACACTATGGCTTGTTCTGTAAACATTGTCAGCCACTCTAAGTCTAAGCAGGCAAGTGAGGCAGCCAATCACAACCTCCCTTACGTAATGACCAATAGGTATGGTGCATGGGTGGAACTCGTGATGAGGGTAAACTACCCAGATAGCATGTATACAGTAATCCCGTGTTTTAAGAATTCGTTCCTGAAACCCGCTAAAAGCCAAAACCGTGAATACTCTTTTAGGAATCACTGTACCTGTGGCCACCAAACAGCTCAGGTAGATCATGCACTTAACCATGCCATGCTCTCTATTCACAGCAGTGGTCACACTGATCACTGATGCACTGACATTTACTAACATCATTATTTGAAACTAATCATATTGTAGTACAGGTATAATAATGAAAAATGTAAACACAGTTATATACAAAGAATGTTTTTACAAGTAAATAAAAAAAAATATTTGCTGAGTTAAACCCCATTACCAGCCTCTCTCTCTGCTGTCACGCCACCTGCCCTCACGCAATCCACGTACCAGCCAGTCCTCTTTCACCCACATTCCTCCACTTGAAGACTTGTATTCTGACAAAAGACACAAATGAATTGTCAATCTTCAACATCTCGAGCCATAGCTCATACCAATAAATGCCATTAAGGTCATCACTATTCTTGATCTCTTGGTCACTTAAGAGTCTTTGCTAATAATATTTGCCTTTGATGAGGCTACTTCGTCCCAGAGCCATATGGTGCGTGGAAGGACAAACAGAAGAGGTAATCACAGTAAGGTTCAGATGCGGTAAGCACGTGTGGACTGAGGCTTCTAGACAGCCGGGTGTCTGAGGGGAAAGGGTGGCTTCTGTTTTCAGGGGAATATCGAAATGAGGCAAAATTTAAATTTATGTTTTTAAAGGATATTTTATATATATATAATTTTTGAGTAAAACAAACGTGAATGGTCAAAACGCAATTAAAAAAAAAAAAACACGGGATTACTGTTCCTGTACAGAGTGTCCCTGACTTATGAATGCCCACCAATACAAACTGGGTTAAACTTGAATTTACAGTATTTTATTTACCTGATGACTTAATTTTTACTTTCAGTTACTGTGTTTTGTCATTCTATTTTCATTTTCTTAAATGAAGTGATTTTAGATGTATATAAGAACTTAGGCTTTGATAGTGGGATTTTAAACATTGTCCTGTAAATATGGTATGCATGTAGCATGTGTTCTGACATGTACAAATCCGACTTAAACGTCCTCAGGAACAGAACCTGTTCATAACCCAGGGACCCCTGTACTCATGTAGCAAGCCTTGTGGTGAGGAAACAGAGTACAGTATGCATGCCCTTAAAATTTTGGGGGTTAGGTTCTCAAATGGCATGAATAGCCAAATCTGGGAAAAACATTTACTTACCAGAAGGGTACATTTTACTCGTGTACATTGAAATGTATATTCCATAAATATATTTGCCCTTGGACAATTATTTATTTTACCTGTATCGTATATACGTATGTGTGTGTGTAGACACAAACACAAAACACATACAAATAAATAATGGGAAAATCCTCTACAAATGATCAGAAAGAAGACAACAAAATGTATTTAAAATGTTAGAGTCTACTCTCAAGTCACCTCCGTGCTTTGTTATAACTTTGATAACAAAGCACGGAGTTGACTGAGGAGTCACATTTAATACTTTTAGTGAAGGATTTTCCATTATTAATAATGTATATTTTTGTGTGCGTGTGTTACACACACACACACCACATATATGCAATTCAAGTAAAATAATTTATTGTCTCTAGAACGATGTGGATCCCTGTCCCAGCCGCAAAAATGCCAGCAATTTTAAAACTAACCTTGGACATTCTTGGGTACATCCAGGGTGTAATCCTCGAATATCGAGGTCCGCAAATTAAAATCTGCTAATTTTAAGGCATTCTTCTCATTTAATAATCCGATATAACGAACTTGATTTAGCGGAAGGAATTTTTCTATTATTTTTACCTTAAACTAGGAGGTTCGGTGTTTATTTTAAAACAATTTTCTATTACAGGCTGTATTTCCAAACTTTTTCCAATTGATAGCCGCCTCTTTTATTTCCCAACACCACTTCTTTTCTGAGACTTCTGAGACACTTTCGGAATGTTGTCTAAGCACAGTACAGTGGTCCTCGGTTATCAACGCCTCGGTTAACGAAATTCGGTTAACGAACTGCCTCCCATG
>NW_024742830.1:0-20601 GCF_018991925.1 Homarus americanus
AAATCATTGTCGTGGCTGCTATAATCATAGTCATGGCTGTTATAATCATAGTTGTGGTTGTTATAACTGGCGGTCGTGGCTGTTATAATTATAGTCGTGGTTTTTATATTCATGAGCGCGGTTGCTATAATCATAGTCGGTTATGATTATGGTCGTGGTTGTTATAATCATTGTCGGGCTGTTATAATCATCATAGTCGTGGTTGTTATAATCATTGTCGTGGCTGTTATAACTACAGTCGGCTGTTATGATCATGTAGTCGTGGCTGTTACACTATAGCTGTGGTTGTTATAATCATGGTCGTTGTTGTTATAATTATAGTCGTGGTTTTTATAATCATGGTCGTGGTTGTTATAATCATTGTCGTGGCTGTTATGCAATCATAGTCGTGGTTGTTTAATCAGCGGTCGTGGCTGGTAATGATGGGTCAGCGGCGGTTGTTATAACGCGGTCGTGGTTATGATTATGGTCGTGGTATTGTAATCATGGTCGGTTGTTATAATCATGGTCGTGGTTGTTATGACTGGGCGGTCGTGATTGTTATAACCGCGGCCGTGGTTGTTAGTGATCGTAGTCGTAGGTGCTATAATCATGGTAGTGGCTGTTATAATCATGGCTGGGGGTTGTTATGATCATGGACGCAGATGCTATAACTGGGCGGTCGTGGTTGTTATAATCATGGTCGTGGTTGTTATGATCATAGTCGTAGTTACTATAACCATTTTCGTGGCTGTTGTTCTCATGGTCGTGGTTGTTATGATCATAGTCGTGGTTGTTATAATCATGGTCTTGGTAGTTATAACGGGTCGGTTGGTGATTATGGTCGTGGTTGTTGTAATCATGGTCGTGGTTTTATAATCATGGTCGTGGTTGTTATAATCATGGTCGAGTTACTATAACCATTTCGTGGTTGTTATATTCATGGTCGTGGCTGTTATGATCATAGTCGTGGCTGTTATAATCATGGTCTTGGTAGTTAAAATCATGGTCGTGGTTGGCGATTATGGTCGAGTTTGCTTCGTAATCGGCGGTCGTGGTTTTATAATCATGGTCGTGGTTCTTATAATCATGTCGAGTTGCTATAATCATTGCCGTGGCTGTTATGATAATAAATGTAGGTGTTGGCGGTAATCATGGTCGTAGGCTGTTATAATCATGGTCGGGGTTGTTATAATCGGCGGTCGTAGATGCTATAATCATGGTCGTGGTTGTTATAACTGTATCGTGGGTGTTATAAACATGGTCGTGGTTGTAATAATCATGGTCGTGGCTGTTATAATCTCGGCGGTCATGGTTGTTACAATCATGGCCGTGGTTGTTATGATCATAGTCGTGGGTGTTATAATCATGGTCGTGGTTGTTAAAATCATGGGCGGGGCTATATAATCATGGTCGTGGTTGTTATAATCATGGCCGTGGCTGTTATGATCATAGTCGTAGGTGTTAAGTAATCATGGTCGTGGTTGTTATAATCAGCGGGCGGGGCTGTTGCAATTCATGGTCGTGGCTGCGGACTGCAAATGTGGGTTGTTATAAATCATAGTTGTGGTTGTTATAATCATGGGTCGTGGTTGTTATGATCATAGTCGCAGATGCTATAACTGCGGTCGGCTTGCTATAACTATAGTCGGTAATGTTATAATCATAGTTGTGGTTGTTATAATCATGGTCGGGTTGTTATAATTATAGTCGTTTTTATAATAATGGTTGCTTTGTTATAATCATGGCCGTGGTTGTTATAATCATAGTCTTCGGTGTTATAATCATGGTCGTGGTTGCTATAATCATGGTCAGGCTGTTATAATCATGGTCGTGGTTGTTATAATCATTGTCGTGGCTGCTATAATCTTAGTCGTGGCTGTTAGTAATCATAGTCGTGGTTATTATATAATCATGGTCGTTGCTGTTATAATCATGGTCGTATATGATTATGGTCGTGGCTGTTGTAATCATGGTCGTGACTACAGTAACTGGCGGTCGAAGTTGTTATAGCCTCATGGTCGTAGTTGTTATAATCATGGTCCGGGGTTGTTATAATCATGGTCGTAGCTATAAACTGCCAGGTTGTTATAACTATGGTCGTGGTTATTATGATCATGGTCAGCTACGGCAATCGGCCGAAGTTGTTATAGTCATGGTCGTGGCTGTTATAATCAAGGTCGTGGCTGTTAGTAATCATGGCTGTGGGTTGATATAATTATAGTCGTTTTTATAATAATGGTTCTTTGTTATAATCATGGCCGAGGTTGTTATGATCATAGGCGTAGGTGTTATAATCATGGTAGTAGTTGATATAATCATGGTCGGGGTTGTTATAATCATGGTCGTAGATGCTATAATTATGGTCGTGGTTGTTATAATCATGGTCGTGGTTGTTATGATCATAGTCGTGGTTGTTATAATCATAGTTGTGGTTGTTATAATCATGGTCTTGGAGTTATAATAATGGTCGTGGTTGTTATAATCATGGTCGTCGTTGTTATGATCATAGTGGTAGGTGTTATAATCCTAGTTGTGTTTGTTATAATCATGGTCGTGGTTGTTATAATCATGGTCGTGGTTGATATAATCATGGGCGTGGTTGTTATAATCATGGTCGTGGTTGTTATAATCATGGTCGTGGTTGCAATGATTATAGTCGTAGGTGTTATAATCATAGTTCCTGTTGTTATAATCATGGTCGTCGTTGTTTTAATCATGGTCGTGGTTGCTATGAACATAGTCGTAGGTGTTATAATCATAGTTGTGGTAACTATAATCATGGTCGTGGTTGTTATAATCATGGTCGTGGTTGCTATGATTATAGTCGTAGGTTTTTTAATCATAGTTGCGGTTGCTATAATCATGGTCGTGGTTGTTATAATCACGGTCGTGGTTGATATATTCATGGGCGTGGTTGTTATGATCATGGCTGTAGTTGTTATAATCATGGTCGTTGTTGTTATGATCATATTCGTAGGTGTTATAATCATAGTTGCGGTTGTTATAATCATGGTCGTGGTTGTTATAATCATGGTCGTAGTTGCTATGATTATAGTCGTAGTTGTTATAATCATAGTTGCTGTTGTTATAATCATGGTCGTAGTTGTGTTAATCATGGTCGTGGTTGCTATAATCATGGTCGTGGTTGCTATGATTATATGCGTACGTGTTATAATTATAGTTGCTGTTGCTATAATCATGGTCGTGGTTGTTATAATCATGGTCGTGGTTGCTATGATCATAGTCGTAGGTGTTATAATCATAGTTGCGGTTGCAATTATCATGTTCATGGTTGTTATAATCATGGTCGTGGTAGTAATGATCATGGCCGTGGTTTTTATAATCATAGTCATAGAAGTTATAATCATGGTCATGGTTGTTATAATCATGGTCGGGGTTGTTATAATCATGATCGTGGTTGTTATGATCATAGTCGTGGTTGTTATAATCATGGTCGTGGTTGTTATAATTATTGTCGTGGTTTCTATAATTATGGTCGTGGTTGTTATAATCATTGTCGTGGGTGTTATAATCATGGTCGTGGTTGTTATAATCATGATCGTGGTTGCTATGATCATAGTCGTAGGTGTTATAATCATAGTTTTGGTTGCTATAATCATGATCGTGGTTGTTATAATCATGGTCGTGGGTGTTATAATCATGGTCGTGGTTGTTATAATCATTGTCGTGGTTATGATTATGGTCGTGGTTGTTGTAATCATGGTCGTGGTTGTTATAATCATGGTCGTGGTTGTTATAATTATGGCCGTGGCTGTTATGATCATAGTCGTAGGTGTTATAATCATGGTCGTGGTTGTTATAATCATGGTCGTGGTTGTTATAATCTTGGTCGTGGTTATGATTATGGTCGTGGTTGTTGTAATCATGGTCGTGGTTGTTATAATCATGGTCGTAGTTGTTATAATCATGTGCGTGGTTGTTATGATAAAAGTCTTGGTTGTTATAATCATGGTTGTGGTTGTTATAATCATGGTCGTGGTTGTTATAATCATTGTCGTGGTTGATATAATCATGATAGTGGTTGTTATAATCATGGCCGTAGTTGTTATAATTATGGTCGTGGTTGCTAAGGCGATCATAGTCGCAGGCGTTATAACCGCTACGGCGTGCTGCTATAATCATGGTCGGGTTGTTGTTATAATCATGGTCGTGGTTGCTATGATCATAGTCGAGGTGTTATAATCATGGTCATGGTTATGATTATGGTTGTGGTTGTTGTAATCATGGTCGTGGTTGTTAAAATCATTGTCGTGGCTGTTATAATCATAGTCATGGTTGTTATAATCATAGTTGTGGTTGTTATAATCATGGTCGTGGTTTTTTATAATTATAGTCGTGGTTTTTATATTAATGGGCGTGGTTGCTATAATCATAGTCGTGGTTATGATTGGTCGTGGTTTTTATAATCATTGTCTTGGCTGTTATAATCATAGTCGTGGTTGTTATAATCATTGTCGTGGCTGTTATAATCATAGTCGTGGTTGCTATAATCATAGTAAGTTGTTATAATTATGGTCGTGGTTGTTGTAATCATGGTCGTGGTTGTTATAATCATGGTCGTGGTTGTTATAATCATGGTCATGGTTATGATTATGGTCGAGGTTTTTGTAATCCTAATTAGTGGTTATAATCATGGTAGTAGTTGTTATAATCATTGCATGGTTGTTATGATCATAGTCGTAGATGTTATAATCATGGTCGTGGTTGTTATAATCATGGTCGGGTTGTTATAATCATGGTCGTAGATGCTATAATCATGGTCGTGGTTGTTATAATCATGGTCGTGGTTGGTATGATCATAGTCGTGGTTGTTATAATTAGAATTGTGGTTGTTATAATCATGGTCGTGGTTGTTATAATTATAGTCGTTGTTTTATAATCATGGTCGTGATTGTTATAATCATGGTCGTGGTTGTTATAATCATTTCCGTGGTTGTTATAATCATAGTCGAAGGTGTTACAATCATGGTCGTGTTTGATATAATCATGGTCGGGGTTGTTATAATCATGGTCGTAGTTGCTTTAATCATGGTCGTAGTTGTTATAATCATGGTCGTGATTGTTGATCTGATCGTGGTTGTTATAATCATAGTTGTGGTAGTTATAAACATGGTCGTGGTTGTTATAATCATGGTAATGGTATTGATTATGGTCATTAGTTGTTGTAATCATGGTCGTGGTTGTTATAATCATGGTCGTAGTTATTAAAATCATGGCCGTGGTTGTTATGATCATAGTCGTGGTTGTTATATTCATAGTTGTGGTTGTTATAATCATGGTCGTGGTTGTTATAATTATAGTCGTGGTTTTTATAATCATGTTCGTGGTTGTTATAATCATAATTGTGGTTGTTATAATCATGGTCGTGGTTGTTATGATCATAGTCGTGGTTGTTATATTCATGGTCGTGGTTGTTATGATCATAGTCGTGGTTGTTATAATCATAGTTGTGGTTGTTATAATCATGGTCGTGGTTGTTATTCAATGGTCGTGGTTACGATTATGGTTGTGGTTTTTGTAATCATGGTCGTGGTTTGTTATAACCATTGTCGTGGCTGTTATAATCATAGTCGTGGTTGTTATAATCATAGTTGTGGTTGTTATAATCATGTTCGTGGTTGTTATAATTATAGTCGTGGTTTTTATATTCATGGGCGTGGTTGCTATAATCCATGGTCGTGGGTGTTATAATCATGATCGTGGTTGTTATAATCATTGTCGTGGCTGTTATACTCATAGTCGTGGTTGTTATAATCATAGTCGTGGTTATGATTATGGTCGTGGTTGTTGTAATCATGGTCGTGGTTGTTATAATCATGGTCGTGGTTGTTATAATCATGGTCGTAGTTACTATAACCACTTTCGTGGTTGTTATAATCATGGTCGTGGCTGTTATGATCATAGTCGTGGTTGTTATAATCATGGTCTTGGTTGTTATATTATAATACCGACCATTATACAACACTCGACCATAATCCGACCATGATTATAACAATGTTATAATTATAGTCGTGGTTTTTATAATATGGTCGTGGTTGTTATAATCATAGTTGTGGTTGTTATAATCATGGTCGTGGTTGTTATGATCATAGTCGTGGTTGTTATAATCATGGTCGTGGTTGTTATGATCATAGTCGTAGGTGTTATAATCATGGTCGTGGTTGTTATAATCATGGTCGGGGTTGTTATAATCATGGTCGTAGATGCTATAATCATTTGTCGTGGTTATTATAATCATGGTCGTGGTTGTTATGATCTTATTCGTGGTTGTTATAATCATTGTTGTTGTTGTTATAATCATGGTCGTGGTTGTTATAATTATAGTCGTTGTTTTTATAATCATAGTCGTGATTGTTATAATCATGGTCGTGGTTGTTATGATCATGGCCGTGGTTGCTATGATCATAGTCGTAGGTGTTATAATCATGGTAGTGGTTGTTATAATCATGGTCGGGTTTGTTATAATCATGATCGTAGATGCTATAATCATGGTCGTGGTTGTTATAATCATGGTAGTGGTTGTTATGATCATAGCCGTGGTTGTTATAATCATAGTTGTGGTTGTTATAATCATGGTCGTGGTTGTTATATTTATAATCGTTGTTTTTATAATCATGGTCGTGGTTGTTATAATTATAGTCGTTTTTTTATAATAATGGTCGTTTTGTTATAATCATGGTCGTGGTTGTTATAATCATGGTCGTGGTTGTTATGATCATAGCTGTGGTTATTATAATCTTAGTTGTGGTTGATATAATCATGGTCGTGGTTGTTACGATCATAGTCGTGGTTGTTATAATCATGGTCGTGGTTGTTATGATCATAGTCGTGGTTGTTAAAATCATAGCTGTGGTTGTTCTAATCATTGTCGGGGTTGTTATAATCATGGTCGTGGTTATGATTATGGTTGTGGTTGTTGTAATCATGGTCGTGGTTGTTAAAATCATTGTCGTGGCTGTTATAATCATAGTCATGGTTGTTATAATCATAGTTGTGGTTGTTATAATCATGGTCGTGGTTGTTATAATTATAGTTCGTGGTTTTTATATTCATGGGCGTTGTTGTTATAATCATAGTCGTGGTTATGATTATGGTCGTGGTTGTTATAATCATTGTCGTGGCTGTTATAATCATAGTCGTGGTTGTTATAATCATTGTCGTGGCTGTTATAATCATAGTCGTGGTTGTTATAATCATAGTCGTGGCTATGATTATGGTCGTGGTTGTTGTAATCATGGTCGTGGTTGTTATAATCATGGTCGTGGTTGGTATAATCATGGTCGTAGTTACTATAACCATATTCGTGGTTGTTATACTCATGGTCGTGGTTGTTATGATCATAGTCGTGGTTGTTATAATCATGGTTTTGGTAGTTATAATCATGGTCGTGGTTATGATTATGGTCGAGGTTGTTGTAATCATGGTCGTGGTTGTTATAATCATGGTCGTGGTTGTTATAATCATGGTCGTAGTTGTTATAATCATTGCCGTGGTTGTTATGATCATAGTCGTAGATGTTATAATCATGGTCGTGGTTGTTATAATCATGGTTGGGGTTGCTATAATCATGGTCGTAGATGCTATAATCATGGTCGTGGTTGTTATAATCATGGTCGTGGTTGGTATGATCATAGCCGTGGTTGTTATAATCATAGTTGTGGTTGTTATAATCATGGTTGTGGTTGTTATAATTATAGTCGTTGTTTTTATAATCATGGTCATGATTGTTATAATCATGGTCGTGGTTGTTATGATCATTTCCGTGGTTGTTATAATCATAGTCGAAGGTGTTACAATCATGGTCGTGTTTGTTATAATCATGGTCGGGGTTGTTATGATCACAGTCGTGGTTGTTATAATCATAGTTGTGGTAGTTATAAACTTGGTCGTGGTTGTTATAATCATGGTCGTGGTATTGATTATGGTCGTGGTTGTTGTAATCATGGTCGTGGTTGTTATAATCATGGTCGTAGTTGTTATAATCATGGCCGTGGTTGTTATGATCATAGTCGTGGTTGTTATATTCATAGTTGTGGTTGTTATAATCATGGTCGTGGTTGTTATAATTAGTCGTGGTTTTTATAATCATGGTCGGGTTGTTATAATCATAGTTGTGGTTGTTATAACTGGTCGTGGTTGTTTGATCATAGTCGGTTGTTATAATCATATGTGGTTGTTATGATCATAGTCGTGTTTGTTATAATCATAGCTGTGTTGTTATAAATGGTCGTGGTTGTTATAATCAACGTGGTTGGCATTATGGTTGTGGTTGTTGTAATCATGGTCGTGGTTGTTTTAATCATTGTCGTGGCTGTTATAATCATAGTCGTGGTTGTTATAATCATAGTTGTGGTTGTTATAATCATGTTCGTGGTTGTTATAATTATAGTCGTGGTTTTTATATTCCTGGGCGTGGTTGCTATAATCATGGTCGTGGGTGTTATAATCATGATCGTGGTTGTTATAATCATTGTCGTGGCTGTTATAATCATAGTCGTGGTTGTTATAATCATAGTCGTGGTTATGATTATGGTCGTGGTTGTTGTAATCATGGTCGTGGTTGTTATAATCATGGTCGTGGTTGTTATAATCATGGTCGTAGTTACTATAACCATTATCGTGGTTGTTATAATCATGGTCGTGGTTGTTATGATCATAGTCGTGGTTATTATAATTATGGTCTTGGTTGTTATATTATAACAACCACGACCATGATTATAACAACCACGACCATGATTCCAACAACCTCGACCATATTCATAACCACGACCATGATTATAACAATGTTATAATCATGGTCGTGGTTATGATTATGGTCGAGGTTGTTGGAATCATGGT
Organism: Homarus americanus; assembly: GCF_018991925.1. NCBI lineage: Eukaryota > Metazoa > Arthropoda > Malacostraca > Decapoda > Nephropidae > Homarus > Homarus americanus. The sequence continues at coordinate 8,842 of NW_024742830.1, forward strand.
CGTGGTTGTTATAATCATGGTCGTGGTTGTTATAATCATGGTCGTAGTTGTTATAATCATGGTCGTAGATGCTATAATCATGGTCGTGGTTGTTATAATCAAGGCCGTGGTTGTTATGATCATAGTCGTAGGTGTTATAATCATGGTCGTGGTTGTTATAATCATGGTCGGGGTTGTTATAATCATGGTCGTAGATGCTATAATCATGGTCGTGGTTGTAATAATCATGGTCGTGGTTGTTATGATCATAGTCGTGGTTGTTATAATCATAGTTGTGGTTGTTATAATCATGGTCGTGGTTGTTATATTTATAATCGTTGTTTTTATAATCATGGTCGTGGTTGTTACAATTATAGTCGTTTTTTTATAATAATGGTCGTTTTGTTATAATCATGGTCGTGGTTGTTATAATCATGGTCGTGGTTGTTATGATCATAGCCGTGGTTGTTATAATCTTAGTTGTGGTTGTTATAATCATGGTCGTGGTTGTTATAATTATAATCGTTGTGTTTATAATCATGGTCGAGGTTGTGATGATCATAGTCGCAGCTGTTATAATCATGGTCGTGGTTGTTATATTCATGGTAGTGGTTGTTATGATCATAGCCGTGGTTGTTATAATCTTAGTTGTGGTTGTTATAATCATGGTCGTGGTTGTTATAATAATAATCGTTGTTTTTATAATCATGGTCGAGGTTGTGATGATCATAGTCGCAGGTGTTATAATCATAGTCGTAGTTGTTATAATCATAGTTGTGGTTGTTATAATCATGGTCGTGGTTGTTATAATTATAGTCGTTGTTTTTATAATCATGGGCGTGGTTGCTATAATCATGGTCGTGGGTGTTATAATCATGGTCGTGGTTGTTATAATCATTGTCGTGGATGTTATAATCATAGTCGTGGTTGTTATAATCATGGTCCTGGTTATGATTATGGTCGTGGTTGTTGTAATCATGGTCGTGGTTGTTATAATCATGGTCGTGGTTGTTATGATCATAGTCGTGGTTGTTATAATCATAGTCGTGGTTGTTATAATCATGGTCGTGGTAGTTAAAATTATAGTCGCTTTTTTATAATAATGGTCGTTTTGTTATAATCATGGCCGTGGTTGTTATAATCATAGTCGTAGGTGTTATAATCATGGTCGTGGTTGTTATAATCATGGTCAGGGTGTTATAATCATGGTCGTGGTTGTTATAATCATGGTCGTGGGTGTTATAATCATGGCCGTGGTTGTTATAATCATTGTCGTGGCTATTATAATCATAGTCGTAGTTGTTATAATCATAGTTGTGGTTGTTATAATCATGGTCGTGGTTGTTATAATTATAGTCGTGGTTTTTATAATCATGGGCGTGGTTGCTATAATCATGGTCGTGGGTGTTATAATCATGGTCGTGGTTGTTATAATCATTGTCGTGGATGTTATAATCATAGTCGTGGTTGTTATAATCATGGTCGTGGTTATGATTATGGTCGTGGTTGTTGTAATCATGGTCGTGGTTGTTATAATCATGGTCGTAGTTGTTATAATCATGGCCGTGGTTGTTATGATCATAGTCGTAGGTGTTATAATCATAGTCGTGGTTTTTATATTCATGGGCGTGGTTGCTATAATCATGGTCGTGGTTGTTATAATCATTGTCGTGGTTGTTATAATCATTGTCGTGGCTGTTATAATCTTAGTTGTGGTTGCTATAATCATGGTCGTGGTTGTTATAATTATAGTCGTGGTTTTTGTATTCATGGGCGTGGTTGCTATAATCATGGTCGTGGTTGTTATAATCATGGTCGTGGTTGTTATGATCATAGTCGTGGTTGTTATAATCATGGTCGTGGTTGTTATAACTGGCGGTCGGAAGGTTATAATCATGGTCGAGATGCTATAATTGGCGGTCGGGTGCGTTATAACTGGCGGTCGTGGCTGTTGCGACTGGCAATGGCTGTTATAACTCATAGTTGTGGTTGTTATAATCATGGTCGCGGTTGTTGGTACCATAGTCGCTGTTATAATCATGGCCGTGGGTTGTTGCGACTACAGCGTAGGTGTTATAATCATGGTAGTGGTTGTTATAATCATGGTCGGGGTTGCTATAACTGGCGGTCGAGATGCTGTAATTATGGACGCGTTTGTTATAACTATGGTCTTGGTTGTTATGATCATAATGGTTGTTATAATCATAGTTGTGGTTGTTATAATCAAGGTCGTGGTGCGTCATAATCATGCTCGTGGGTTGTTATAAATCCATTGTCGGCTGTTATAATTTATAGTCGCGTTATTATAATCATGGTTGTGGCTATATAATCATGGTCGTGGTTGTTATAATCTTGGTCGTGGTTATGATTATGGTCGTGGTTGTTGTAATCAAGGTCGTGGTTGTTATAACTGGCGGTCGAAGCTGTTATAATCATGGTCGTGGTTGTTATAATCATGGCCGTATGTTATGATCATAGTAGGTGTTATAACTGGGCGGTAGTGGTTGTTATAATCATGGTCGGGGTTGTTATAATCATGGTCGTAGATGCTATAATTATGGTCGGGTGTTATAATTCTGGTCGTGGTTGTTATGATCATAGTCGTGGTTGTTATAATCATAGTTGTCGTTGTTATAACTGGCGGTCAGGGGTGTTATAATAATGGTCGCATTTTTTTTTTTTTGTTATGTAATCATAGTCATAGAGTTATAATCATGGTCGTAAGGTTGTTGCACCCGCGGGTCGGGGGTTGTTATAACTGGCGGCCGAAGTTGCTATAATCATGGGTCAAGGTTATAATCATGGTCGTGGTTGTTATGATCATAGTCGTATTGTTATACCTATAGCTGTGGTTGTTATAATCATGGTCGCTGTTGCTATAATTATAGTCGTGGTTTTTATAATCATGGTCAGTTTGTTATAACCATGGTCGGGTGTTATAATCATGCCCGTGGTTTTTATAATCTTTGTCGGGCTTTTATAATTATAGTCGTGGTTGTTATAATCATGGTCGTGGTTGTTGTAATCATGGTCGTGGTTGTTATAACCATGGTCGTGGTTATGATTATGGTCGTGGTTAAGGTAATCAAGGTCGTGGTTGTTATAATCATGGTCGTAGCTGTTATAATCATGGTCGTGGTTGTTAAGTAATCATGGCCGCGGGTTATGACTACAGGCTTAGGTGTTATAATCATGGTAGTGTTTGTTATAACTGCGTCGAAGCGTTATAATTGGCGAATGTGGTTGCTATGATCATAGTCGAGGTGTTATAATCATAGCTGCGTTGCTATAATCAAGGTCATGGTTGTTATAATCAGCGGTCGTGGGTTGCTATGATCATAGTCGAGGTGTTATAAATCATAAAGGCGGTTATAATCATTGGCGGTAGTGGTTGTTATAATTTATTGTCGTGTTGTTATGACTTGCCGTGGTTGTTATAATCATAGTCATAGGAGTTATAATCATATCGTGGGTGTTATAACTGGCGGTCGTGGTTGTTATAATGATTGGTCGTGGTTATGATTATGGTCGTGGTTGTTGCTATCATGGTCGTGGTTATATAATCATGGTCGTGGTTGTTATAATCATGGTCGGGTGTTATAATCATGGTCGTGGGTTGTTATAATGATTATCGTGTTGCGATTTTGGTCGCGGGTTGTTGTAATCATGGTCGTGGTTGTTATAATCATGGTCGTGGTTGTTATAATCATGGTCGTGAAGTTGTTATAACTGGCGGCCGTGGCTGTTATGATCATAGTCGGAGTGTGTTATACACATGGTCGTGGTTGTTATAATCATGGTCGTGGTTGTTATGATCATAGTCGTGGTTGTTATAATCATAGTTGTGGTTGTTATAATCATGGTCGTGGTTGTTGGTAATCTTGGTCGTGGGTAATGATTATGGTCGTGGTTGTTGTAATTGGCGGTCGTGGTTGTTATAATCATGGTCGAAGTTGTTATAATCATGGGCGTGGTTGTTATGATCATAGTCGTGGGTTGTTATAATCATAGTTGTGGTTGTTATAATCATGGTCGCGGTTGTTATAATTATAGTCGTGTGGTTTTTATAATCATGGTCGGGTTGTTATAATCATGGTCGTGGGTAAGCGGTAATCATGCTCGTGGTTGTTATAATTACCGTGGCTACTATAATTATAGTCGGGTTGTTATAATCATGGTCGGGTTGTTATAATCATGGTCGTGGTTGTTATAATCATGGTCGTGGTTGTTATAATCACGGCGGTGGTGGTTGTTATGATCATAGGCGTAGGTGTTATAATCATGGTAGTGGTTGTTATAATCATGGTCGGGGGTTGTTATAATCATGGTCGAAAGATGTTGGTAATTTTGGTCGTGGGTGTTATAATCATGATCGCCGTTGTTATAATCACAGGTCGAAGTTGTTGGTAATCATGGGCGGTTGTTATGACTGGCAGTCGGGTTGTTACAATCATATATGTGGTTGTTATAATCATGGTCGTGGTTGTTATAACTGGGCGGTCGGCTGATATTATCACAAGCGTGGTTGTTATAATCATGGCCGTAGTTGTTATAATCATGGTCGTGGTTGCTACAGATCATAGTCGAGGTGTTATAATCATAGCTGCGGTTGCTATAATCATGGTCAATGGCTGTTATAATCATGGTCAGAAGGCTATGATCATAGTCGTAGGTGTTATAATCATAGTTGCGGTTGCTATAATCATGGTCGTGGTTGTTGGTGATCATGGCCGGTTGTTATAATCATAGTCAGCAGGAGTTATAATCGGCGGTCGTATGTTATAATCATGGTCGGGGGTTGTTATAACTATGGTCGTAGTTGCTATAATCATGGTCGTGGTTGTTATAATCATGGTCGCGGGTTGTTATGATCATAGTCGTGGTTGTTATAATCATAGTTGTGGTTGTTATAATCATGGTCGTGGTTGTTATAGGCGGGTTTTTAATAATCATGGTCGTGGTTATAATCATGGTCGTGGGTGTTATAATCATGGTCGGGTTATATAATGATTGTCGTGGTTATGATTATGGTCGTGGTTGCTGTAATCATGGTCGTGGTTGTTATAATTATGGTCGGGTTGTTATAATCATGGTCGTAGTTGTTATAATCATGGCCGTGGCTGTTGCGGATCATAAATGAGGTGTGTTATAATCATGGTCGTGGTTGTTATAATCATGGTCGCTGTTATGATCATAGTCGTGGTTGTTATAACTATATTTGTGGTTGTTATAATCATGGTCGTGGTTGTTATAATCTAATGGTTATGATTATGGTCGCTTGTTGTTGTAATCATGGTCGTGGTTGCTATAATCATGATCGTAGTTGTTATAATCATGTATGCGGGTTGTTATGATCATTGGCGTGGTTGTTATAATCATAGTTGTGGTTGTTATAATCATGGTCGTTGCTGTTATAATTATAGTCGTGGTTTTTATAATCATGGTCGTGGTTGTTATAATCATGGTCGTGGGTGTTATAATCATGCTCGTGGTTGTTATATTCATTGTCGGGCTGTTATAATTATAGTCGTGGCTGTTATAATCATGGGTCGCGTTATAATCATAGTCGTGGTTGTTATGATCATAGTCGTGGTTGTTATAATCATTGTTGTGGTTGTTATAATCATGGTCGGGTTGTTATAATTATAGTCGCGGTTTTATAATCATGGTAGTGGTTGTTATAATCATGGTCGTGGTTGTTATAATCATGGTCGTGTGTTATAATCATGGTCGGGTTGTTATAATGATTATCGTGGTTATGATTATGGTCGGGTTGTTGTAATCATGGTCGTGGCTGTTATAATCATGGTCGTGGCTGTTACACTAGCGGTGGTGGTTGTTATGATCATAGTCGGCTGTTATAATCATTGTTGTGGTTATTGTAATCATGGTCGTGGTTGTTATAATTATAGTCGTGGTTTATGATCATGATCGTGGTTGTTATAATCGGCGGTCGTGGTTGTTATAATCATGGTCGTGGGTGTTATAATCATGGTCTTGGTTGTTATAATGATTATCGTGGTTATGATTGGTATCGTGGGTTGTTGCTATCATGGTCGGGTTGTTATAATCATGGTCGGGTTGTTATAATCATGGTCGTAGTTGTTATAATCATGGCCGTGGCTGTTATGACTGTTATTCGTAGGTGTTATAATCATGGTCGGTTGTTATAATCATGGTCGTGGTTGCTATGATCATAGTCGTGCTGTTATAATCATATGTGATTGTTATAACTATGGTCGTGGTTGTTATAATCTTGGTCGTGGTTATGATTATTTTCGTGGTTGTTGTAAACATGGTCGTGGTTGTTATAATCATGGTCGTAGTTGTTATAATCAAGGGCGTGGTTGTTATGATCATATCGGTTGTTATAATCATAGTTGTGGCTGTTATAATCATGGTCGTTGTTGTTAAAATATAGTCGCGGGTTGTTATAATCATGGCCGTGGTTGTTATGACCATAGGCGAGGTGTTATAATCATGGTAGTGGTTGTTATAATCATGGTCGGGGCTGGTTATAACTGCGGTCGAGATGCTCAAATTGGCGGACGTATTGTTATAATCATGGTCGTGGTTATGATCATAGTCGTGGTTGCAATCATGTTGTGGTTGTTATAATCATGGTCGTGGGTGTTATAATCATACTCGTGGTTGTTATAATCATTGTCGTGGCTGTTATAATTATAGTCGTGGTTGTTATAATCATGGTCGGCGGTTATAATCATGGTCGGGTTGTTATAATCATGGTCGGGTTATGATTATGGTCGGGTTGTTGTAATCAAGGTCGTGGGTAGTTATAATCATGGTCGAAGCGTTATAATCATCGTCGTATGTTATAATCATGGCCGCGTTGTTATGGATTCAGGCGAGGTGTTAGTAATCATGGTAGTGGGCGATATAATCATGGTCGGGGTTGTTATAATCACATATCGAGATGCTATAATTATGGTCGTGGGTGTTATAATCATGTCGTGGGTTGTTATGATCATAGTCGGGTTGTTATAATCATAGTTGTCGTTGTTATAACTGGCGGTCGTGGTGTTATAATAATGGTCGTCTTGTTATAATCATAGTCATAGGAGCATAATCATGGTCGGCTGTTGGTAATCATGGTCGCTGTTATAACTGGCGGTCGAGTTGCTATAACTGCGGTCGTGGTTGTTATAATCATAGTCGTGGTTGTTATGATGATAGTCGCGGGTTATTATAATCATAGTTGTGGTTGTTATAACTACGGTCTTGCTGTTATAATTATAGGCGTGGCTTTTTATAATCATGGTCGTTGTTATAACTGGCGGTCGCAAGCTATAATCATGGTCAGGTTGTTATAATGATTATCGTGGCTGCGATTGGCGGTCGTGGTTGTTAACCGCGGTCGTGGTTGTTATAATCATGGTCGGTTGTTATAATCATGGTCGCGGGTTGTTATAATCATGGCCGCGGCTGTTATGATCAGAGTCAGAGGTGTTATAATCATGGTCGGCTATATAATCATGGCCGTGGTTGTTATGATCAGTCGTGGTTGGTAATCAAGAAGCAGGTTGTTATAACTGGCGGTCGTGGGTTAAGCGGTAATCTTGGTCGTGGTTATGATTATGGTCGGTTGTTGTAATCATGGTCGTGGTTGTTATAATCATGATCGTAGTTGTTATAATCATTGGCGTGGTTGTTATGATCATTGTCGGTTGTTATAATCATACTTTGTGGTTGTTATAATCATGGTCGTTGTTGTTATAATTGTAGTTGTGGTTTTTATAATTATAGTCGCGGTTGTTATAATCATGGTCGTGGTGTTATAATCATAGTCGTGGTTGTTAAGATCATAGTCGTGGCTGTTATAATCATTGTTGTGGTTGTTATAATCATGGTCGGTTGTTATAATTATAGTCGGTTGTTATAATCATGGTCGGGTGTTATAATCATGGTCGGGTTGTTATAATGATTATCGTGGTTATGATTATGGTCGTGGTTGTTGTAATCATGGTCGGTTGTTATAATCATGGTCGTGGTTGTTATGATCATGGTGGTGGTTGTTATGATCATAGTCGTGGTTGTTATAATCATTGTTGTGGTTATTGTAATCATGGTCGGGTTGTTATAATCACTGTCGTGGTTATGATTATGGTCGTGGGTTGTTGTAATCATGGTCGTGGTTGTTATAATCATGGTCAGGTTGTTATAATCATGGTCGTGAAGTTGCTATAATCATGGCCATGGCTGTTATGATCATAGTCGAGGTGTTCTCCAATCATGGTCAGGTTGTTATAATCATGCTCGCCGTTGGTGATCATGGTCGCTGTTATAATCATAGTTGTGGTTGTTATAATCATGGTCGGGTTGTTATAATCTTGGTCGGTTCTGGATTATGGTCGTGGTTGTTGTAAACATGGTCGTGGTTGTTATAATCATGGTCGAAGCGTTGTTATAATCATGGGCGTGGTTGTTGCGATCATAGTCGAGGTTGTTATAATCATAGTTGTGGCTGTTGGTAACTGGCGGTCGTGGTTGTTATAATCATGGTCGTAGTTGTTATAATCATGAGCGTGGTTGTTATGAACATAGTCGTGGTTGTTATAATCATAGTTGTGGTTGTCATAATCATGGTCGTTGTTGTTATAATTATAGTCGTGGTTTTTATAATCATGGTCGTGGTTGTTATAATTATAGTAAGTAGTTTATTTATAATCATAAGTGGTTTGTTATTATCATGATTAAGTGGTTGTTATAATGTGGTCGTGGTTGTGGTATAGATGTGATTTGTTGTAATCAAGGTCGTGGTTGTTATAATCATGGTCGTAGTTGTTATAATCATGATCGTGGTTGTTATAATCATGGCCGTGGTTGTTATGATCAGAGGCGTAGGTGTTATAATTATGGTAGTGGTTGTTATAATCATGGTCGGGGTTATTACATTCATGGTCGTAGATGCTATAATTAAGGTCGTGGGTGTTATAATCATGGTCGTGGTTGTTATGGTCATAGTCGTGGTTGTTATAATCATAGTTGTCGTTGTTATAATCATGGTCGTGGGTGTTATAATAATGGTCGTGTTTGTTATAATCATGGTCGTCTTTGTTATGATCATATTGTTAGGTGTTATAATCATAGTTGCGGTTGTTATAATCATGGTCGTGGTTGTTATAATCATGGTCGTGGTTGATATATTCATGGGCGTGGTTGTTATAATCATGGCCGTAGTTGTTATAATCATGGTGGTGGTTGCTATGATCATAGTCGTAGGTGTTTTAATCATAGTTGCGGTTGTTATAATCATGGTCGTCGTTGCTATAATCATGATCGTGGTTGTTATAATCTTGGTCGTGGTTATGATTATGGTCGTGGTTGTTGTAATCATGGTCGTGGTTGTTATAATCATGATCGTAGTTGTTATAATCATGGGCGTGGTTATGATCATTGTCGTGGTTGTTATAATCATACTTGTGGTTGTTATAATCATGGTCGTTGTTGATATAATTGTAGTCGAGGTTTTTATAATCATGGTCGTGGTTGTTATAATCATGGTCGTGGGTGTTATAATCATGCTCGTGGTTGTTATAATCATTGTCGTTGCTGTTATAATTATAGTCGTGGTTGTTATAATCATGGTCGTGGGTGTTATAATCATAGTCGTGGTTGTTATGATCATAGTAGTGGTTGTTATAATCATTGTTGTGGTTGTTATAATCATGGTCGTGGTTGTTATAATTATAGTCGTGGTTTTTATAATCATGGTAGTGGTTGTTATAATCATGGTCGTGTTATAATGGTCGTGGGTGTTATAATCATGGTCGTGGTTGTTATAATGATTATCGTGGCTATGATTATGGTCGTGGTTGTTGTAATCATGGTCGTGGTTGTTATAATCATGGTCGTGGCTGTTATGATCATGGTGGTGGTTGTTATGATCATAGTCGTGGTTGTTATAATCATTGTTGTGGTTATTGTAATCATGGTCGTGGTTGTTATAATGATTATCGTGGTTATGATTATGGTTGTGGTTGTTATAATCATGGTCGTGGTTGTTATAATCATGGTCGTGGTTATGATTATGGTCGTGGTTGTTGTAATCAAGGTTGTGGTTGTTATAATCTTGGTCGTAGTTGTTATAATCATGGTCGTGGTTGTTATAATCATGGCCGTGGTTGTTATGATCATAGGCGTAGATGATATAATTATGGTCGTGGTTGTTATAATCATGGTCGTGGTTGTTATGATCTTAGTCGTGGTTGTTATAATCATAGTTGTGGTTGTTATAATCATGGTCGTGGAGTTATAATAATGGTCGTGGTTGTTATAATCATGGTTATCGTTGTTATGATCATAGTGGTAGGTGTTATAATCATAGTTGCGGTTGTTATAATCATGGTCGTGGTTGTTATAATCATGGTCGTGGTTGCTATGATCATAGTCGTAGGTGTTGTAATCATAGTTGCGGTTGCTATAATTATGGTCGTGGTTGTTATGATCATGGTCGTGGGTGTTATAATCATGGTCGTGGTTGTTGTAATCATTGTCGTGGCTGTTTTAATCATAGTCGTGGTTGTTATATTTATAGTCGTGGTTGTTATAATCATGGGCGTGGTTGTTATAATCATGGTCGTGGTTGTTATAATCATGGTCGTGGTTGCTATGATTATAGTCATAGGTGTTATAATCATAGTTCCTGTTGTTATAATCATGGTCGTAGTTGTTTTAATCATGGTCGTGGTTACTATGATCATAATCGTAGGTATTATAATCATAGTGGTGGTTGCTACAATCATGGTCGTGGTTGTTATAAGCATGGTCGTGGATGTTATGATTATAGTCGTAGGTTTTATAATCATAGTTGCGGTTGCTATAATCATGGTCGTGGTTGTTATAATCACGGTCGTGGTTGTTATGATCATGGCCGTGGTTGTTATAATCATGGTCGTGGTTGATATATTCATGGGCGTGGTTTTTATGATCATGGCCATAGTTGTTATAATCATGGTCGTGTTTGTTATGATCATAGTCGTAGGTGTTATAATCATAGTTGCAGTTGTTATAATCATGGTCGTGGTTGTTATAATCATGGTCGTGGTTGCTATGATTATAGTCGTAGGTGTCATAATCATAGTTGCTGTTGTTATTATCATGGTCGTGGTTGTTATAATTATAGTCGTGGTTTTTATAATCATGGTCGTGGTTGTTAAAATCATGGTCGTGGGTGTTATAATTATGGTCGTGGTTGTTATAATCACTGTCGTGGTTATGATTATGGTCGTGGTTGTTGTAATCATGGTCGTGGTTGTTATAATCATGGTCGTGGTTGTTATAATCACTGTCGTGGTTATAATCATAGTTGCGGTTGCTATAATCATGTTCGTGGTTGTTATAATCATGGTCGTGGTTGTTATGATCATGGCCGTGGTTTTTATGATCATAGTCATAGGAGTTATAATCATGGTCATGGTTGTTATAATCATGATCGAGGTTGTTATAATCATAATCGTGGTTGTTATGATCATAGTCGTGGTTGTTATAATCATGGTCGTGGTTGTTATAATTATAGTCGTGGTTTTTATAATCATGGTCGTGGTTGTTATAATCATGGTCGTGGGTGTTATAATCATGGTCGTGGTTGTTATAATCATAATCGTGGTTGCTATGATCATAGTCGTAGGTGATATAATCATAGTTGTGGTTGCTATAATCATGGTCGTGGTAGTTATAATCATGGTCGTGGTTTTTATGATCATAGTCGTGGTTGTTATTATCATAGTTGTGGTTGTTATAATCATGGTAGTGGTTGTTATA
>NW_024742831.1:0-2329 GCF_018991925.1 Homarus americanus
ATTGCTGTATTTTGCTGCCCTATTCATTTTATGCCATATGGACTGAGGTCCTTCTTTCCCAAGACTTGGGAGCCTGTAAATTACTCCCATAATTAGTTTTTCTCTTCGTTCCACAATATCTACCAATACAGACTCGGTTCCTATTTCACACTTTATTGAATTATTAATACAACATTTTAATGCAGACTCACAGTAACGTCTACTGTTTACACATTGACTCATCAGTAATGTCTGCCTGTAGACTCATTATTAACGTCTGCCTGTACACACATAGACACACTAGTAATGTCTACTGTACACACACAGACACACTAGTAACGTCTACTGTACACACACAGACACACTAGTAACGTCTACTGTACACACACAGACACACTAGTAACGTCTACTGTGCACACACAGACACAATAGTAATGTCTACTGTACACACACAGACACACTAGTAACGTCTACTGTACACACACAGACACACTAGTAACGTCTACTGTACACACACAGACACACTAGTAACGTCTACTGTACACACACAGACACACTAGTAACGTCTAGTGTGCACACACAGACACAATAGTAATGTCTACTGTACACACACAGACACACTAGTAACGTCTACTGTACACACACAGACACACTAGTAACGTCTACTGTACACACACAGACACACTAGTAACGTCTAGTGTGCACACACAGACACAATAGTAATGTCTACTGTACACACACAGACACACTAGTAACGTCTACTGTGCACACACAGACACAATAGTAATGTCTACTGTACACACACAGACACACTAGTAACGTGTACTGTACACACACAGACACAATAGTAATGTCTACTGTACACACACAGACACAATAGTAATGTGTACTGTACACACATTCTGTGGATTTAATAGTAACGTGTCCAGTACACACAGGGATTTACTAGTAACGTCTACTGTACTCTTATAGACTCACTAGTAACGTCTCCGTTCACACAGACTCACCTGTAACGTCTCCAGTACACTGTTAATTGCAACGTATCTCATGATAGAACTACCCTGAACAACCAATTACTAAATGAGCTTTACTCCACAGCTGGAAGTACTGTAGCTGAGTATATTGCATTTTTTATATATATTGTTTGATTATGTAATTTCTTAGACGAGAATTACATTGTTTTTTGTGGGAATAGTTAAAACATTAAATTCTGTAATACTGTAGCAGTATTAACAATGGCATGTAAGTACGACGTTTGGGTCAGACTGCTCAACGCAACCCATAAAAGCCAACGGATTCAGAGCCGAGTCAGTGCATACAAACTTTGGGTAGTCTTCAGACCTACACCACTGGTCTGCGTTGTCAGTTCACTTCAGTCTTCGATCGGGTGATGTTCTCCTGGTATTCATTGTTGAGGCTAGCTGGCTGTTTTGGTGTTTTGTGTATTTATTTTCTTGAATCATGTATTGATTTGGTTGTCAGTGTTATTGGCAACCCTCAAGTAATCTAGTATGTTCATGTGATTAGCTTTATTTAATTGTTATTAGTGGTAAGCGTTTGTAAGTATAGTTATACATATATTTAAGTTTCTTTACTCCAATCATCAGTTATTCAGCTATTAAAAGGAGTTACATTTAATCCATACATTGCACCGTAGTTGGAGTTGTTCTCGATACAAATTACAGTAACGTCTACTGTACACACATACTGTGGACTCACTAGTAATGTCTACTGTACACACATACTGTGGACTCACTAGTAACGTCTACTGTACACACATACTGTGGACTCACTAGTAACGTCTACTGTACACACATACTGTGGACTCACTTGTAACGTCTACTGTATACACATACTGTGGACTCACTTGTAACGTCTACTGTACACACATACTGTGGACTCACTAGTAACGTCTACTGTACACACATACGCACTAGTAACGTCTACTGTACACACATACTGTGGACTCACTAGTAACGTCTACTGTACACACATACTGTGGACTCACTTGTAACGTCTACTGTACACATACTGTGGACTCACTAGTAACGTCTACTGTACACATACGCACTAGTAGCGTCCTACTGTACACACATACGCACTCATAACATCTACCTTCACACACATACTGTGGACTCACTAGTAACGTCTACTGTACACACACACATACTGTGGACTCACTAGTAACGTCTACTGTACACACATACTGTGGACTCACTAGCAACGTCTACTGTACACACATACTGTGGACTCACTAGTAAGCGTCTACTGCACACACATACTGTGGACTCACTAGTAACGTCTACTGTATGCACATACTGTGGACTCACTAGTAACGTCTACTGTACGC
>NW_024742832.1:0-50975 GCF_018991925.1 Homarus americanus
ATTTCGAAATCTTTCAAAATTTTCAAAATTTTCAAAAATTTTCTGAAAAATTTTTGAAAAATTTTCAGAAATTTTCCAAAATTTTCAAAAATTTTTCAAAAATTTCAAAATATTTCATAAAATTTTCAGAAAATTTTCCAAAATTTTCTTCAAAATTTTCCAAAATTTTCCAAATTTTCCAAAATTTTTCAAAATATTTCAAAACATTTCCAAAATTTTCAGAAAATTTTCCAAAATTTTCTAAAATTGTTCACAATTTTCAGAAAATGGTTACGTAGCTCCTCCACCATGGAGCTCCACCAGCCACATTCAAAATTTCCGACCTAGGCGATAGTAAAGCCTACCCAGAAGGAGGACCTCAAAAATAACTTGGAAGCCATAGCCACCGAGACACCGGCAGATGCAGCATGATACTACAGATGGCTTGGTGGATCCAAAACATCATACATCCGAGCGGCTTTCACACCCAAGTGTCAGACCTTCAATTTTTTGAAATTTGAAAATCTTCAAAATTGTTCAAAAATTTCAAAAATTTTCTGTTCAAAATAATTCAAAACATTTCAAAATTTTCAGAAAATTTTCCAAAATTTTCTAAAATTGTTCACAATTTTCAAAAATGGTTACGTAGTTCCTCCACCATGGAGCTTCCACCAGCCACATTCAAAATTACCGACCTAGGCGATAGTAGTTCACCTCCAGAAGGAGGACCTCAAAAATAACTGAAGTCATAGCCACCGAGTCTCCGGCTGATGCAGCATCACACTCTCACAGACGGCTCTGGATCCAAAACATCAAACATCCGGAGCGGCCTTCTACACTGAGGTCAGCCCTCTGAAAATTCTCTTGGAAAATTTTGAAAATTTTTGAAAAATTTTCCAAAAAATTTCAAAAATGTCCTTAATATTATCAGAAAATTTTCAACAATTTTCCAAAAATTTCAAAATTTAAAATTTTCAAATTTTTTCAATTTTTCAAAATTTTCAAAAATTTTCAGAAAAATTTTCAGAAATTTCTCCAAAATTTTCTCCCAAATTTTCTTCAAAAATTTCAAAATATTTCCACAAAAATTCTTTTCAAAAATTTCAAAATTTTCCAAAAATTTCCAAAATTTTCCAAAAATTTTTCAAAATATTTCAAAACATTTCTAAAATTTTCAGAAAATTTTCCAAAATTTTCTAAAATTGTTCACAATTTTTCAAAAATACGTAGTTCCTCCACCATGGAGTCTCCACCAGCCACATTCAAAATTACTGACCTAGGCGATAGTAAAGCCTACCTCCAGAAGGAAGACTCAAAAATAATCTCCCAGCTAGCCACCGAGACACCGGCAGATGCAGCATGATACTTCAGATGGCTTGGTGATCCAAAACATCATACATCCGGAGCGGCTTTCACCTGATGTCAGATCCTCTGAAAATTTTTGAAAATTTTCGAAAATCTTCAAAATTTTCTAAATTTTGAATTAATTTCGAATTTCAAAATTCTTCAAAAATTTTCAAAAATTTTCCGAAAATTTTTCAAAATAATTCAAAACATTTCCTAAAATTTTCAGAAATTTTCCAAAAATTTTAAAATTGTTCACAATTTTTCAAAAATGGTTACGTAGTTCCTCCACCATGGAGCCTCCACCAGCCACATTCAAAATTACTGACCTAGGCGATAGTAGCCCACCTCCAGAAGGAGGACCTCAAAAACACCAAGTCATAGCCACCCGAGACTCCGGCTAATGCAGCATCATACTTCACAGACGGCCTGGTGGATCCAAACATCAAACATCCGGAGCGGCCTTCTACACTGAGGTCAGTCCTCTGAAAAATTTTTGAAAATTTTGGAAAATTTTTGAAAATTCTTCCAAAATTTTCAAAAATGTCCCAAAATTATCAGAAAATTTTCAACAATTTTTAAAAATTTCAAAATTCTTCCAAAATTTTTCAAAATTTTTTCAAAATTTCTCAAAAATTTTCAAAATTTTTCCAGTACTAGAAATTTGCAATTTTCAAAAATTTTTCGGAAAATTTTCAAAATTTTTCGGAAAATTTTCAAAATTTTTCAAAAAATTTTCAAAAATTTTCCGAAAATTTTTCAAAATATTTCAAAACATTTCCCAAAATTTTCAGAAAATTTTCCAAAAATTTTCTAAAATTGTTCAAAATTTTTCAAAAAATGGTTACGTAGTTCCTCCACCATGGAGCTCTCCACCAGCCACATTCAAAATTACCGACCTAGGCGATAGTAAAGCCTACCTCCAGAAGGAGGACCTCAAAAAAATAACTCTGGAAGTCATAGCCACCGAGACTCCGGCTAATGCAGCATCATACTTCACAGACGGCTCGGTGGATCCAAAACATCAAACATCCGGAGCGGCCTTCTACACTCGAGGTCAGCCCCTCTGAAAAATTTTCAAAAAATGTCCCAAAATTATCAGAAAATTTTCAACAATTTTCGAAAAAATTTCAAAAATTTTCCAAGAATTTTCAAAATTTTTCAAAAATTTTCAAAAATTTTCAAAATTTTTCCGAAAAATTTCAGAAATTTTCCAAAAATTTTCCCAAATTTTTCAAAAATTTCAAAATATTTCACAACATTTTCAGAAAATTTTCCAAAAATTTTCCAAAATTTTCCAAAAATTTTCCAAAATTTTCCAAAATTTTTCAAAATATTTCAAAACATTTCCCAAAATTTTTGAAAATTTTCCAAAGATTTTCCAAAAATGTCCCAAAATTATCAGAAAATTTTCAACATTTTTCCAAAAAATTTCAAACATTTTCCGAAAATTTTCAAAATTTTTCAAAAATTTTCAAAAATTTTCGGAAAATTTTCAAAAATTTTTAAAAAATTTTCAAAAATTTTCCGAAAATTTTTCAAAATGTTTCAAAACATTTCCCAAAATTTTCAGAAAATTTTCCAAAAATTTTCTAAAATTGTTCACAATTTTTCAAAAAATGGTTACGTAGTTCCTCCACCATGGAGCTCTCCACCAGCCACATTCAAAATTACCGACCTAGGCGATAGTAAAGCCTACCTCCAGAAGGACCTCAAAAAATAACTCTGGAAGCCATAGCCACCGAGACACCGGCAGATGCAGCATGATACTTCACAGATGGCTTGGTGGATCCAAAACATCATACATCCGGAGCGGCCTTCTACACCCAAGGTCAGACCCTCTGAAATTTTTCGGAAAATATTCAAAAATTTTTCAAAAATTTTCAAAAAATTTTCGGAAAAGGTGCTCAAAATTTTCAAAACATTTTTCAAAAATTTCCGAAAATTTTTTCCAAAATATTTCAAAACATTTCCCAAAATTTACTGAAAATTTTCCAAAAATTTCTAAAATTGTTCTAATTTTCAAAAAAATGGTTACATCAGTTCCTCCACCATGGAATCTCCACCATACATTCAAAATTACCGACCTAGGCGATAGTAAAGCCCTACCTCCAGAAGGAGGACCTCAAAAAAATAACTCTGGAAGTCATAGCCACCGAGACTCCGGCTGATGCACCATCATACTTCACAGACGGCTCGGTGGATCCAAAACATCAAACATTCGGAGCGGCCTTCTACACTCAAGGTCAGCCCCTCTGAAAAATTTTTGGAAAATTTTGAAAATTTTTGAAAATTTTCCAAAAATTGTCAAAAAATGTCCCAAAATTATCAGAAAATTTTCAACAATTTTCCAAAAATTTTCAAAAATTTTCAAAAAATTTTCAAAATTTTCAGAAAATTTTCCAAAAATTTTCTAA
The DNA here is from genome assembly GCF_018991925.1 of Homarus americanus. Taxonomy (NCBI): domain Eukaryota; kingdom Metazoa; phylum Arthropoda; class Malacostraca; order Decapoda; family Nephropidae; genus Homarus; species Homarus americanus. The sequence goes on from NW_024742832.1 coordinate 3,741, forward strand.
AATTGTTCAAAATTTTTCAAAAATTTCAAAAAAATTTTCAGAATTTTTCCAAAATTTTCCCCAAATTTAAAATTTTCCAACAATTTTCAAAAATTTCAAAATTTTCCCAAAAAAATTTCAAAATTTTTCAAAATTTTCAAAAATTTTTCAAAAATTTTCAAAATTGTTGAAAATTTTCTCCTAGGGTTCTTCATAGAAAATTTTCCGTAAAAATTTCCTTCCCAAATTTTTCAAAAATTTCAAAATATTTCATTGAAAAATTTTCAGAAAATTTTCCAAAATTTTCCAAAATTTTCCAAAATTATCCATAAATTTTCTGTAATTTTCCAAAATTTTCCAAAATTTTTCAAAATATTTCAAAACATTTCCCAAAATTTTCAGAAAATTTTCCAAAAATTTTCTAAAATTGTTCACAATTTTTCAAAAAATGGTTACGTAGTTCCTCCACCATGGAGCTCTCCACCAGCCACATTCAAAATTACCGACCTAGGCGATAGTAAAGCCTACCTCCAGAAGGAGGACCTCAAAAAAATAACTCTGGAAGTCATAGCCACTGAGACTCCGGCTAATGCAGCATCATACTTCACAGACGGCTCGGTGGATCCAAAACATCAAACATCCGGAGCGGCCTTCTACACTCGAGGTCAGCCCCTCTGAAAAATTTTTGGAAAATTTTGGAAAATTTTTGAAAATTTTCCAAAAATTTTCAAAAAATGTCCCAAAATTATCAGAAAATTTTCAACAATTTTCCAAAAAATTTCAAAAATTTTCCAAAAATTTTCAAAATTTTTCAAAAATTTTCAAAAATTTTCAAAATTTTTCCGAAAAATCTTCAAAAATTTTCAAAAATTTTCGGAAAATTTTCAAAAATTTTCAAAACATTTTCAAAAATTTTCCGAAAATTTTTCAAAATATTTCAAAACATTTCCCAAAATTTTCAGAAAATTTTCCAAAAAATTTCTAAAATTGTTCACAATTTTTCAAAAAATGGTTACGTAGTTCCTCCACCATGGAGCTCTCCACCAGCCACATTCAAAATTACCGACCTAGTGATAGTAAAGCCTACCTCCAGAAGGAGTGACCTCAAAAAAATAACTCTGGAAGTCATAGCCACCGAGACTTCGGCTGATGCAGCATCATACTTCACAGACGGCTCGGGGGATCCAAAACATCAAACATCCGGAGCGGCCTTCTACACTCGAGGTCAGCCCCTCTGAAAAATTTTTGGAAAATTTTGGAAAATTTTGGAAAATTTTCCAAAAATTTTCAAAAAATGTCCCAAAATTATCAGAAAATTTTCAACAATTTTCCAAAAAATTTCAAAAATTTTCCAACAATTTTCAAAATTTTTCAAAAATTTTCAAAATTTTTCAAAAATTTTCCGAAAAATTTTCAGAAATTTTCCAAAAATTTTCCCAAATTTTTCAAAAATTTCAAAATATTTCACAAAATTTTCAGAAAATTTTCCAAAAATTTTCCAAAATTTTCCAAAAATTTTCCAAAATTTTCCAAAATTTTTCAAAATATTTCAAAACATTTCTCAAAATTTTCAGAGAAAAATTTTCCAAAAATTTTCTAAAATTGTTCACAATTTTTCGTAATGGTTACAGCTCCACCATGGAGCTTCCACCAGCCACATCTGTAAATTTCCGACCTAGGCGATAGTAAAGCCTACCTCCAGAAGGAGGACCTCAAAAAAATAACTCTTGAAGTCATAGCCACCGAGACTCCGGCTGATGCAGCATCATACTTCACAGACGGCTCGGTGGATCCAAAACATCAAACATCCGGAGCGGCCTTCTACACTCGAGGTCAGCCCCTCTGAAAAATTTTTGGAAAATTTTTGAAAATTTTTGAAAATTTTCCAACAATTTTCAAAAAATGTCCCAAAATTATCAGAAAATTTTCAACAATTTTCCAAAAAATTTCAAAAATTTTCCAAAAATTTTCAAAATTTTTCAAAAATTTTCAAAATTTTTCAAAAATTTTCAAAATTTTTCAAAAATTTTCAAAATTGTTGAAAAATTTTCCGAAAAATTTTCAGAAATTTTCCAAAAATTTTCCCAAATTTTTCAAAAATTTCAAAATATTTCACAAAATTTTCAGAAAATTTTCCAAAAATTTCCAAAATTTTCCAAAATTTTCCAAAAATTTTCCAAAATTTTCAAAATATTTCAAAACATTTCAAAAAATTTTCTGTGAAAATTTTCCAAAAATTTTCTAAAATTGTTCACAATTTAAAATATTTCACAACATTTTCAGAAAATTTTCCAAAATTTTCCAAAATTTTCCACCAATTTACTGAAAGCTCTCCAACAGCCACATTCAAAGTTACTGACCTAGGCGATAGTAGTTTACCTCCAGAAGGAGCACTTCAAAAATAACTGAAGCCATAGCCACCGACACACCGGCAGATGCAGCATGATACTTCACAGATGGCTTGTGGATCCAAAAACATCATACATCCGGGAGCGGCCTTATACACCTAAGGTCAGACTTTCTGAATTTTAGAAAATTTCGAAAATCTTCAAAATTTTACAAAAAATTTTTCGTAAATTTTCCAAAAATTCTTTCCCCAAATTTTTCAAAAAATTTCAAAATTTTTCAGAAATTTTTCCAAAACTTTCCAAAATTCTTCAAAATTTCGAAAATTTTTCAAAATTTCAAAATTTTTCAAAAATTTTCCGAAAATTTTTTCAAAATATTTCAAAACATTTCCCAAAATTTTCAGAAAATTCTTTCCGTAAATTTTTCTAAAATTGTTCACAATTTTTTCAAAAAATGAAACATGTAGTTCCTCCACCATGGAGCTTCCTCCACCAGCCACATTCAAATTACTGAATTTAGGCGATAGTAAAGCCTACTCCTCCAGAAGGAGGACCTCAAAAAATAACTCTGAAGCCATAGCCACGGAGACACTGGCAGATGCAGTATGATACTTCACAGATGGCTCGGTGGATCCAAAACATCATACATCCGAGCGGCTTTCATACTTAAGGTCAGATCTCTGAAAATTTTTTTCGAAATTCTTCAGTAAATTTTCAAAATTTTCAAAAAAATTTCAAAATTTTCCAAAAATTTAAAAATATTCAAAATTATCCGAAAATTTTTCAGAAATTTTCCAAAATTTTCCAAAATTTCCTGTACCTTTCACAAAATTTTCAGAAAATTCTTCCAAAATTTTCCAAAATTTTCCAAAATTTTTCAAAATATTTCAAACATTCTAAAATTTTCATAAAATTTTCAATTTTTCTCCTGTACCTTCAAAATTTTTTCAAAAAATTTCCGCACTTTGTAATATTCTAGTACCATCTGAAAAATTTCTTTCAGAAATTTTTCCAAAAATTTTCCAATTTCTGTAATTTTCAAAATTTTTCAGAATTTTTCCAAAATTTAAATTTTTCAATTTTTCAGTATTATTTTAAAATATCTTAAAATTTTATAGTACCAAAATTTTTCCCAAAATTTTCAAATTTTTTCAAAAATTTTAAAAATTTTCAAAATTCGTAAATTTTCCGAATTTTCAGTAATTTTCCAAAATTCTTTCCAAAATTTTTCGTAATTTCAAAATATTTCATAATTTTCAGAAAATTTTCAAATATTTCAAAACATTTCTGTAATTTCAGAAAATTTTCTGAAAATTTTCAGAAAATTCTTCCAGTAATTTCTAAAATTGTTTACACCTTTTTTCAAAAATGGTTACGTAGTTCCTCCAATTCATGGAGCCTCACTCAGCCACATTCAAAGTTACTGACTCCAGGCGATAGTAGTTTACCTCCAGAAGGAGGACCTCAAAAAATAACTGAAGTAATAACCTCACTGAGACACCGGCAGATGCAGCATGACACTTCACAGATGGCTCTGGTGATCCAAAACACTTCATGGCATCCGAGCGGCCTTCAGCACCTAAGGTCAGACCCTCTGAAAATTTTTTCAGTTTCCCAAAAATTTTCAAATTAAAAATTTCAAAATTTTTCAAAAAATTTCAAAAATATTCAATTATCTCGAATTTCAGTAATTTTCTAAAATTTTCTCCAAAATTTTTCAAAAATATTTCAAAACATTTCCCAAAATTTTCATAAAATTTTCAAAATTTTCCTTAAAATTTTCAAAATTTTTTCAAAAAATTTCAAAATTTTCCAAAAATCCTTCCAGTACTGGAGTAATCTTTTCGTACTTCAAAAAATTTTCAAAATTTCAAAAATTTTCAAAAATGTTCCGAAAATTTTTCAAAAATATTTCAAAACATTTCCCAAAAATTTTCAGAAAATCTCTCCAAAAATTCTTTCCAAAAAATTTTCCAAAATTTTTCAAAATATTTCAAAACATTTCAAAATTTTCAGAAAATTTTCCAAAATTTTCTAAAATTGTTCACAATTTTTCTGTAAATGGTTACGTAGTTCCTCCACCAAGGAGCTCTCCACCAGCCACATCTGAAATTACCGACCTAGGCGATAGTAGTTTACCTCCAGAAGGACCTCTCAAAAATAACTCTGGAAGCCATAGCCACCGAGACACCGGCAGATGCAGCATGATACTACAGATGGCTCGGTGGATCCAAAACATCATACATCCGGAGCGGTCTTCACACCTGTCAGATCTTCTGAAAAATTTTTTGAAATTTTAAAATTAAATTAGTACTTTTAAAAATGTAATTTCAAAGATCTAGAAATATCCAGGTACCTTGTGAAATTTTCCAAAAATTTTCCAAAAATTTCAAAAAATTTCATGCAATTTTCAGAAAAATTTTCCAAAATTTTCCAAAAATTTTCCAAAATTTTTCAAAATATCAAAATATTTCCAAAATTTTCATAACTTAAAATTTCTTCCCAAAAATCTCTCAAAAGAAATTTTCCAAAATTTTCCCAAATTTTTCAAAAATTTCAAAATTTTCTAAAATTTTTCCAAAATTTTCCAAAATCTTTCCAAAATTTCGGTAAATTTTCCAAAAATTTTCAAAATTTTCCTAAACTTTTCAAAAAAATTTTCCAAAAAATTTTCAAAAATATTCAAAATTATCCGAAAATTTTCAGAAATTTTCCAAAAATTTTCCCAAATTTTCAAAATTTCAAAAATTTTCAGAAATTTTTCCAAAAAATTTTCAAAAATTTTCAACAAACTTTCAAAAATTTTCAAAATTTTCAAAATTTTCAAAAATTTTCAAAATTTTCAAAAATTTTCAAAAATTTTCCAAAATTTTCCAAAAATTTTCCCAAATATTTCACAAAAATTTTCAGAAATTTTTCCAAAAATTTTCAAAAATTTTCCCCAAAATTTTCGGAAAATTTTCGTATTTCTGTACTTTCAAAAATTTTTCCGAAAAATTTTTCTCAAAATATTTCAAACATTTCCCAAAATTTTCAGAACATTTTTCAAAAAATTTTCTAAAAATTGTTCACAATTTTTAAAAATGGTTACAGTAGTTCCTCCACCATGGAGCTTCCACCAGCCACATCTAAATTACTGACCTAGCGATAGTAGTTTACCCAGAAGGAGCACCTCAAAAATAACTGAAGCCATAGCCACCGACAATAACCGGCAGATGGCATGATACTTCACAGATGGCTTGGTGGATCCAAAACATCATACATCCGGAGCGGCCTTATACACCTGATGTCAGATCCTCTGAAAATTTTGAAAATTTCGAAAATCTTCAAAAATTTTCCAAAAAATTTTCAAAATTTTTCCAAAATTTTCAAAATTTTTCAGTAAAATTATCTGAAAATTTTTCAGAAATTTTCCAAAATTTTCCCTAAATTTTCAAAATTTCGTAATTCTTCACAAAATCTTTTCAGAAAATTTTCTGTGTAATTCTTCCAAAAATTTTTCAAAATATTTCAAAACATTTTGTAAAATTTTTGAAAATCTTTCAAAATTCTTCCTGTGTAATCAAAATTTTCAAAAATTTTCAAAATTCTCCAAAGAATTTTCAAAATATCTGTACCATCTGAAAATTTTTCAGAAATTCTTCCAAAAATTTTCCTCAAATTTTCAAAAATTTCATTAAATTTTCACAAAATTTTCAGAGTAAATTTTCCAAAATTTTTCCAAAATTTTCCAAACATTTCAAAATTTTTTCAGAAAAATTTTTCAAAATTTTTCCAAAATTCTCAAAATCTTTTCAAAAAATTTAAAATTTTTCAAAATTTTCCGAAAATTTTCAGAAATTTTCTCCAAAATTTTCAAAATTTTTCAAAAAATTTCAAAAGGTTTCACAATTTTCAGAAAATTTTTCAAAATATTTCAAAACATTTCTAAAAATTTTCGTAGAAAATCTTCTTGCAATTTTCAAAATGGTTTCTACAATTTTTCAAAATGGTTATGGTTTCAATTGCTGGAGCTTTCCACCAGCCACATTCAGTTACCGACTCAGTGATAGTAAAGTTTGGCACTCCAGAAGCGAGAGCACTTCAAAAAATAATCAGCCATAGGCCACCGACACACCGGCAGATGCAGCATGATATCACAGATGGCTTGGTGGATCCAAAACATCATGCTGGCATCTGGAGCGGCCTGTGGAGTATTATTCAAGGTCAGACTCTCTGAAAAATTTTTTTCACTAGTGGAGTTCCCAAGGCTCAGTACTTGGACTATTATTATACATAAATGACATAGATATTGGCATAGACAGCAACATAAGTAAATTTGCTGATGACACTAAAATATGGCGTGTAATTAAATCTGACGAGGACTCCGCAAAACTACAGGAAGATCTAAAAAAAAATTTGAATGGTCTGAAAAATGGCAGATGAGATTCAATGAGGACAAATATAAAGTACAGTGGGGTATGCTATAACGAACGGATCCAACTACGAATGTTCCTATAACGAAGGCAACTCCTACAACGAACGCAGATGAATACGGGACTATTTCGCCTGGCGCATGAATATTATTGTACAGCGACCCACAACAAGAGCGTCAGGCGCCATCTTTGTCTCATTGTGTAGCCAGTGCACCACTGTTATTGTTGAAATTTCGTCTTTTGATGTGGAAATAGAGTTATTTGTATAAATATTTTGTTATACAAGTGTACAAATGTAACAATAAATCGTCTAAAGCGAGTGAGAAAGCTCATAACTCTTGAAACTAAGAAAGAAATCATAAAGAAACGTGAGGATGGAACAAGCATTGCGAAACTTAGTGATGAGAATGGGGTGGCTAAATCGAATATATGTACAATTTTAAAGAATAAAAAGGAATTGAAAACTGTGCAAGTGGCTAAGGGAATCTCTAGACTTCGCAAAGCAAGGTGTAATGTGATTGAGGAGATGGAAAATTTACTCTTAGTGTGGATAAAGGAGAAAGAAATGGCAGGTGATAGCATTAGTGAAGCAATAATTTGTGAGACGGCCAGACAAATGTTTGAGGACCTTAAAGCCAAGACTCCCAGTGCAAGTGATAGTGATGTGCCAGTGTTTAGGGGTACCAAGGGGTGGTTTACTGGTTTCAGAAGGAGAAATAAATTACATAGTGTTGTGAGACATGGTGATGCTGCTAGTGCCGATAAGGAAGCAGCTAAGGAACACCATGACATTTTTTTGAATATTATTAAAGAGGGAGGCTTTGTTTCTCAGCAAGTATTCAACTGTGATGAAACTGGACTATTTTGGAAAAAAATGCCTCGCCGTACATACATTACCAAGGAGGAAACTTCTGTCCCTGGCCATAAGCCAATGAAAGACAGGCTTACCCTCCTTCTTTGTGCTAATGCTTCTGGTGACTGCAAAATAAAGCCACTCCTTGTGTACCATGCAGAAAACCCCAGAGCTTTAAAAAACACTAGGAAGACCCGCCTTGGTGTTATGTGGCGGTCAAACCCAAAGGCTTGGGTGACCAGGAATTTATTCTCTGAGTGGGTGATTGAGGTGTTTGGACCCAGTGTTCGGGAATACCTCAGGGAGAATAATCTTCCACTAAAAGCTTTGTTGGTGATGGACAATGCACCAGCCCACCCTCCTAATTTGATGGTTGAATTGCCAGAGGAGTTGAACTTCATCACTGTGCACTTCTTGCCACCCAACACAACACCTCTCATCCAGCCCATGGATCAACAGGTAATTTCTAACTTTAAGAAGCTGTACACAAAGGCACTGTTTAGAAAATGTTTTGCGTCCACTTCTTCCAGTGATGTTAGCTTGAAGGAATTTTGGAAGAGTCACTTCATATAGCAGATGCTGTATTTTTAATTACCTCAGCCTGGAAAGAGGTTACTGTGAGGTGTCTTTGTGCTGCTTGGAGGCCATTGTGGCCTGAATGTGTGCTTCAAAGAGACTTTGAAGGCTTCGAAGAGTTAGAAGAAGAGGCTGTTGTTCATGAAATTGTGTCTCTGGGCAATTCCATGGGCCTGGAAGTGGATGATGATGATGTTGAGGAGTTGGTGGAAGAGCACAGTAAGGAACTGTCCACTGAGGAGCTGCTTGAGCTTCACAAAGAACAAAACGAGACACTGAAGCGGAGCTTAACTTCTGAGGAGTCAGGGGAGGATGAGGACAAGGAGAAAAGCCGCATCATTCCAGCCAAAGATCTCAAGGATGCATTCTTTTGCTGGAGCAAACTGTCTAAGCTTGCTGAGGATTATCATCCTGAAGTTGGTTCTGTGCAAAAGGCCATCAGTGTGTTTAATGACAATGTTATGAACTACTTTTGGAAGGTCCAGAAATCAAGGTTGAAGCAGCCAACCCTGGATACCTTCTTTACAAAGATAACAAAAGAACATACAGACAAAGTGTCTGTGAGACAGTCACCAAAGAGGGCTAGGAAGGATGACTCCTCTCCTTTCACCTCTTCTCCATAATTCTCTCCTCCCCCCTCCTCCACTGCCTCCTGTCCTGCATGCTGAACAACACTAAGGTAAGATAAAGTACCGTATATTTTACATTTTCCACAGAATTTTTTCAGTGTTAAGTGGTTGTATTTGGGGGCCTGGAACGGATTAATCCTATAACGAACGAATGCTATAACGAACGAGGTTCTAGAACCAATTAGATTCATTATAGCATACCCCACTGTACTCAGTATAAGACATGTAAACAGGGTAACCAGATACCAGATGAAGAACGATGTTATTGAGAAATCCAACTACAAGAGAGATTTAGGAGTAATGATAAGTAAGAATCTTAAGCCAAGTAAACAATGTATATTTGCTCGAAACAAGGCTAATAGAGTACTTGGGTTCATACAAAGGAGTGTTAGTTACAAAAACTAGCGAGGTCATCCTAAAACTGTATCTTGCGCTTGTGAGACCTCACTTGGATTACGCAGTTCAATTCTGGTCACCGTATTACAGAATGGATATAGAATCCTTGGAAAGAATACAGAGGAGAATGACAAGACTAATCCCGGGCAATAGGAACCTTGAGTACAGAGACAGGTTAAAGCATCTTAATTTGCACTCCCTCGAGAGACGTAGAGTGAGGGGCGATATGTTAGAGGTGTATAAATGGAAGTCAAAGCTAAACAAAGAGGACATTACAAAGGTACTCAAACTATCCAACCAGGAGCGAACTCGTAACAATGGTTTTAAATTAGACAAATTTAGATTTAGGAGTGAAATGGGTAAACATTGGTTTGGAAATAGAGTAGTGGATGAGTGGAACAAGTTACCAAATATCATCATCAACTGGAATACGCTGGATAGCTTCAAACATAGGTTGGATGGATATATGAGCAATAGGGGTTGGGTGTAAATGGGACTGGCCAGTATGAGCCAATTATCCCGCTGCAGTTTCCTCCATTCTTATGTTCTTACCTTCACTTCTTACATACACATACTGTTGCTCTTCATTTTTCTTTTTTTTTTCATAGTTTTATATTATATTTTATTGATTTCTAAGCCACATTAGTGTACAGTTGTGTCGCATCTTACATGGTGGGTTACGTTCAGAAGAGGACGTGTAGAGCCAAAATCACGCAAAGTCAAAATTACCCTTGAAAATCCCTTAAATCACCCATAAAGTACATGGTTATAATAATATCTCTGTTAGCCCGAATCCCTCTTAACCGCAACTCTCCGATAGCTGGAACTGAAATTTGCTCGGAATTTTCCAGAAAATTACGGGTTTGGGAATGATTTTCCGAGGAGGAAGTTACTGTCTCTAAAACGAATGGCTCCCTGTCCTGGCCAAAAAATGCCAGCAACATTAAAACAACCCTTACACATTTTTGGGTACATCCAGGGTGTTATCCGCAAATTTAAAATCAGTGAAATGTCTGGGCATGCTTGCAGTATTTATTGCATATGTATGATCATATGCTTATGGTGTATGTTTTATCATTGATATTCTAAAATATTAAATACTACTAAAGAAAAATACAATATATAATAAATAATTTGTATCAAAATTAAATGACAAGCCAAATAATAAGGTAAAAATAAGTATTGTACTGCACGCCCTCTTTTCCTCCTCTCTTCCGACCTGATAACTCTATAGCCAACTCTCCCCCTGATAAAGCCAGTCTCTTTGGCACCTTATTCTCTTCTAACCACCTTAGACGATTCCAACTCTATCCCTCCAACTTCTGATCCTCCAACTGAACCTGTGCACTTTCCTATAATCTCCACTCGTAGGGTTGCTGGTGTGTTATCCAGGTTGGATGTGGGTAAGGCACATGGACCGGACGGAATACCTCGTGTTGTGGGGAAGTGTGCTGAAATTCTGGCCCCTGTGCTTGCTCGTCTCTTTTGCCTTTGCCTCAAAACTTTTCCTTCATCTTGGAAGCATGCCTTGGTTCAGCCCATCCCGAAGAAGGGTGACCATTCGAATCCCTCTAACTATTGCCCCATTGTCCTAACTTCATCCCTCTTTAAGATTTTTGAAACTACCTTAAACTTCCATTTTCTCCGTCACCTTGAACACTTTTCTCTTTTGTCGGATCACCAGTACAGCTTTTGCCAGGCGAGATCTACTGATGATCTGCTCTCCTACTGCACCCATCTTTGGTCATCCTCCCTTAGGGATTATGGGGAAACTTTCGTCGTGGCCCTCAACATCTCCAAAGCATTTAAAAGGATATGGCACAAGTCTTTGCTTTCTAAACTTTCTTCTTATGGTTTCTCTCCCCCACTTTGTTCTCTAATTTCTTGCTTCCTTGAGAACTGATCCATGGTAGTTGTCAAGGGATTGATCTCTCACTCTTTCTCTACCATTAGTGGTGTCCCACAGGGTTCTGTTCTTTCACCTACTCTCTTCCTTCTTTTTCTCAATGATTTACTTCACACTACGACTAATTCTATCCATTCTTACGCTGATGATTCTACTCTTCACTCGTCTTCACATTTTCCCCTTTCCCCTCACCATCAAACTAGATCTGTTTCTAGAGTTGATATCATTTCATCTATCAATGTGGATCTGTGCAGCATCTGTGAATGGGGAGGGAGGAACTTGGTTAAATTCAATAGTAATAAAACACAGTATTTACCAATTACACTTTCCAAATTGGATGATCTCACACCAATCACATTTCAGGACACAATCATTCTGCCAAGTTCTAAAATGGACATGCTAGTCTCACCATTTCCTCTAATATGTCATGGAAGCAACATATCCTCAACATTGCTAAAGCTGCCTCCCAAAAGCTGGGAATGCTGTACAGATGCTATAGCTACTTCACTCCTGAGCAGTTGCTTCAAATTTATAAGGGATTCATTCGTCCTAACTTGGAGTACTGCTCTCATATCTGGGGTGGCTCTTCTTCTGTCCAACTGTTAGGTAGGGTGGAATCAAAGGCATTTCGTCTTATTAACTCTCCTCCTTTAGTTGTTACAGGTACTTTAACGGGCAATGTTTGGCATCCTGTGTACTGTCAGCAAGGCCATGGGCTTGTAACACTCGTCTTGCCCGCGGTGCCCACTGTTTCTCTGTGGATGTCGGTCACACGAGAATAACCCGTTATAGTACATCCTTCTTTCTTCACACAGCCAAACTGTGGAATGCTCTGCCTTCTTCTGTGTTTCCATACTCATACAATTTGCCTCGTTTCAAAAAGCTGGTTTTCCGGCATCTTCATGGTGTAGATTAATATAACCCTTTTCTTTTCTATTTTTAATTTCATTTTACTCTTATTCCCCCCCTTAAGCCCTGTTGTGGGTCGATGACCTGTGCCCAGGTGGGCTATTCCCTGCTAAAAAAATAAAAAAATAAAAAAATAAATCATTCCTGTACAGTATACATCGCATTGGTAAAAAATAACTTCTTCAGGAATGCATCTCCATATATGCAATACAGTCAACCCTCGCTTTACGCGGTCCCACTTTACGCGTTTCCACATTTAAGCGGTACCCTGCCGAAACCGGAATGCTCACTTTCCACGGTGTGTGTACCCTTTTACGCGGAGAGCGGCGCGAGCAGGGAGCGCACAAGGTCGCCCAGTCATCAAAACATTACCGAGTTCTTCACCCGCCACCCACCACAGCCGGCCCAAGTCAGTGATAGTGAGGATATGGACTTATATGGACTTTGAGGGGTTTGACAAAGAGGCCCTGCAAGCCTCTGTGGTGGAGAGTGATACAATTGATACAGGTGAGGGCCAATAATCTGTCCTCTGCCTCGGAACCAACCCCCCATCCCCGTGTGCCCAGCCATCTTTTCTACTAATGTAAGTGTTAAAAAGCCTAATATTATTGATATTTCTCTTAATTATTAATTGTGTGTGCATACCATCATAAAATTAAGAAGTTATATTTACTACAACGTAGATATTGTGTCTGAAAAAGTGGAGTTTGGGGGTCGGCCCGGTCTCTATTTCAATTAATCCCATATGTTATGTTGTTCACTTTACGCGTTTCTCACTTTACGCGGGCCGCCGTAGGTTCAATTGACCGCGTAAAGTGAGGGTTCACTGTAGTACAAAATTCACTTCTCTAACACAATTAGAGCAGATGATGTGAATAAAAGTTTATACCCTTTTTTCTAGCAGCCTCACACCTCAAAAATATCTTAGCTTTATCTTCATTCAAGACATCTTCAGGTCAGGCGACCTGCTAATACCAGTCTTCACTGTAAGACACACCTTCATCCACACCTATATGATATAGACTTTTAGTTTTTAAATATATTTATTTACCAAACTTCTGAATAAACTATTCAGGATTATTTTAGTTAACAAATGGAGTTACTAACTTAATAAGAACTGCTTTTACAGACTGGTATTTTAGACTCTTGGAAAACTTCCCAGCACACAGAAACATTCTGAGGATGTGGGCTAGTGTTTGTCTGTGCAAGATGCGTAGTTTAGATTCTTGGAAACTTTTTCCAGTAACAGGAATTATTTCCGGGGATGGGGGATTTTTCTGGGTTTGAGAAAGTCGTCTGGTTACCTGGAAATCTGTCATCCACGGAAGTGCTCTGCACCAACTGTTCTGGCGAACAGGAATATCACTAAATATACTATATAGGTGCTCCCCGACTTACGACGGGGTTAGGGACCCAAATCCAGGTCGTAAGTGGGAATGGTCGTAAGTCCGACATAGATTAAAAAAATAAATAAATAAATAAATAAATAAAGAAAAATAAACAAAAATAAAAACCCATAAAATCTACAATGAAATACAGTACAGTAAAAGTAATAAATAATGAGGAATGGATACAGTGTGACTGAGCACTTACCTTTAATGTAGTCAGCTGAATGCACACAGGGCCCCCATAATTTTCTATTTACAGGATACATGGAGACTATATTAATTGGATGAAGCAGAGGAGGAGAGAGGGCTGGGTGGGTCATCAATGTCGCTTTCTTCAGACAGGTTTATGTACTGTTGAAACTTGCTGGTTGAAGGTATTGGTTCATCTTGAGGGAGTGAAGAGGCAGCACTGGTGGGGCGTGAAGAGGCAGCACTGGTGGGGCGTGAGGAGACAGCACTGGGGGACTTCTTAAAATAGATGTCCAATTTAGACTGCACAGTTTGCTTTTTCTTTTCATTATAAATTTCTCTGTAGTAAGCAAGTGCATCTTGGATCATTCTGTCAAGTTTGGCATAACGCTCATAATTTTGATCCATGCCATCAAACATTTGCATTCCTTTATTAATTGTAGCAAATGCCTCTGCCATTTGCTTCACTGAAAACTTTTTGGGGGGTGCAGGTTCTTCTACATTTAGACTGGTTTCTTCCTCTGCATCTTTGTGTGCTTCCAGTTCGATGAGATCTTCATTTCTTAGCTCTTCTGCTACACTTTCAACAAACTGTTCAACATCTTCATTATCAATTTCTAACTGAAGCTGTTTACCTAACTCCACTATCTTGTTACTAATATCCCAAATAACTTCATTTTCATTAAATCCTCTAAAACTGTTCACATATCTTTTCAGGATTTTCTTCCATATTCCATTCATGCAATGTTTTGTAACCTAATCCCATGCTGCACTAATGTTCTTTATACATGAAAAACGTTGTACTCCTTCCAAAACTCTCTGAGCGTTTTCTCACCTTCAGTAGCAGCAACAGCCTGAGCGAAGGTCGTACGTAAATAATACGCTTTAAATGCAGCAATAGCACCTTGCTCCATGGGTTGGATGATAGAGGTAGTGTTAGGTGGAATGTACACTATCTTAACATCAGGGTGCATGTCATCCAGGTGTGGTGGGTGTCCCGGAGCATTATCCAAAATCAGTAAAATCTTGAATGGAATCTGTTGTTGCAGACAATACTCCTTGGCTCGTGGAATGAAACAAGTCATGAACCAATCCTCAAACAGTACAATGGTCATCCAGGCTTTCTTGTTACTGCGATAAAACACTGGCAGTGTGTGCTTGCTGACATGTTTAAAAGCCCTGGGGTTCTCTGAATGATAGATCATGAAGGGCTTTAGCTTGAAACCAGCTACATTCCCACCCAACAGAAGTGTAATTCTGTCCTTGAATGCCTTGAATCCTGGCATTGTTTTCGCCTCTTTGTGGATTTATGTCCGCTCAGGCATGCGCTTCCACAATAATCCAGTCTCATCCACATTAAATATTTGCTCAGGAAAATAATTCCCTTCCACAATCACATCATCTAACTCCTCCTTAAAAGCTTCGGCAGCACCAACATCGACACTAGCTGCCTCTCCACTCACCTTAACATTGTGTAAACTGTAGCGGTTTTTAAATCTATTAAACCGCCCATGACTTGCTGTAAACATTTGCTCACATTCATCTCCTGCCTGCTCCTTCAGGCTCTGGAACAGGCTTCTTACTTTAGCTTGTAAGGTTAGAAGGCTTAAGGGTACACGCTTCTGTGTTTGGTCTTCTATCCATATCATCAATAATTTTTCCATATCGTGAATAGGACCTTGTCCTTTCTTCGAAATTATAATTCCCTTTATAAGTGTTGTTCTTTTCACTACATAATTCCCTTTATAAGTGTTGTTCTTTTCACTACATCACGAATACATTCCTTGTCCTTCAGAATAGTGATATGGTCGAGTGCGAGAAACCTAGGTAGCGTGAGATTGTTGCTACTGTTTTACCATTCTCATACTGCATATTATCTTCATTTTCATCTCAAAAGTAATGGCCTGTCTCCTTTTCTTCTGAGCACCACCAGCACTCTCACTTGTACGCTTTCCAGTCATTATAAAGTCAATTAAATACAATAATAACGTAAGTACACAGCGCGATCAGTATAGGATACGATAGCCAAACACCAACTAAGCGCTGTACTGAGTGAGTGTAACCACGCGGTGACCCAAGCCAGCCACGTTCTCGCTCAGAACAGAAACGTTTCGGTATAGAAAATGCACGCGTCATTTGAAAAAATTTTTGGTCACGACTGCGGCGGTCGTATGTGCGGATGGTTGTACGGTCAAAGCAGGTCGTAAGTGAGGATTGACGTAAGTTGAGTCAGTCGTAAGTCGGGGACTACCTGTACTGTACAGCCAAAATGTTTGTACAGAAATACTGATTGAAGTATAAATGTTTACCTTTGCTCCTAGAAGGGCAGTCTGGGACGTGGATATCTTAGCTGCTAATATAGAGCAGATAGCAACTGCCATTCTGTCTGTGGAGGGATCATTGAAGGTGAGGAGGCAGTCCAGCACCAGCCGGGCGCACCAGTACTTGTCAAATGATACTTCGTGTAGTATTCTATCACAGCATAAAGTCAGCAACCCATTCTTCTGCAACTGTAAACAATAAAAAATATTAAGAGAAAATTTATTTCCTTATACAATGTATATCTTATTACTAGTGTGAAGACTAAAGGAATTAATCCTGAAGATCTTACCATCATTAAGGATTTTAGACACTGAGAAAGGTTGATTCTTTAGTCTCCTGAACTTCAACACCACCGACCAACCCAAACTTGGTAATCTATTCAAGCCGTGCCCTAACTTTATTCATTTTTTGCCCAGTTCACACTCTATAAAAGTGGGTTGGTGTCCTGCTGTAAAACTTGCTTCAGATTTGCTCATGGCAACTGGGACTCCTGCCAACAGTTCACCGTGGCTAATACAGGCAAGTGTGGAGACTGGACATAAAATGATGGTTATGATTCTACAGTGTGGAATCTTCTCACCTCCAAAACAAACACATACACACACACACACACACACTGCTCAATCAATAAAGTTCTTACCGTTTGTTGTACAGTACTATGACATACAGTAATTTTTCTCAACTTGTCATGTCACAAGTCACTACTGTACTATATATCTTAATACCCTGTATATTCAAACGAGACATCTTGCTCAAGGCTCTACCTGTATCTCCCGTCCTCACCACCTACCCTGTTTAGCCTCAGATGCTGTAGCTAGTACCAGACACTGTGTTAAAGACTACTGTTTAAAGGTTAAAACATCCCCACCAGTTATCACAAAGGATCATAGTAATGTTGTATCACTTCTCTCTTTAACTCTTTTCTCTATCATCAGAGCTTCAGTAACGCAACAAGTATTTTTGTCTGTTTGTGTGATCAGCGATATAACTTTTAATTACAACAGTTTGCAGCAACTACCTCATTAAACTTGTCATTTATACCCTTTTCTCATCATGTTCTTCCAATCTTCTACTTTTATATTTCTTACAACCAAAAATACATATACAGTGGTCCCTCGGTTAACGAATTACCTTCCATAAGAATATTCAATTCGGTCAACGAAAAAAATTCAGTTAACGAATTCCTGTCAACATGTTTTCGCTTGCTCACCAGCTGGAATATTAGTCCGCCAATACAGTAATCGGTTCTAGGGCTTAAATTCGTTAACATTTGAGTAAATATCAAGAAGGTTGTACTATTCAATAATTTTCCAAGTTTTATATTAAAATTTTTAGTCATTTTAACAATTATTTAACATAATTGAAGTACAGGAAACTAGTTTTTAGTGCGCCAAACAGCCACTCAACTCACCAAACAGGCATCAGTTTGTATCTCTGGTCAGTAGAGGTAACATCTTGCTTGAGACTCTCTTGAACATAAACTATTACGTATTACGTTTTTACAGTACAATTATTGGTCATTCTGAAATTTATTTTACATATTGACAATATATACTGTAGTGCAGTGCAGTGTTGATTTAAAGAAAATAATTTTGAATTACACCGAGTGAACTTAAAATTTTATGGGTGAAATGACGGCATGAAGCATGGGGTGATTTATCTTCCACCCCCACTTCCTTCTCTTCTCCCTTCTCCACCACCCCCACTTCTAATTCCCATCATCATCATCATCAACCAGGAGCCTTCTACATACACACCTCAAAGTAAGTGTACTTTACTGCATTTATTTTTACTTTGTATGTAATTTTCGGTGAGCTGGAACCAATTACCCAAAATCCCATTGAAACAATGATTTCCGTTAACGAACGACTTTCTGGAACAAATTGTGTTCGTTAACCGAGGGTCCACTGTACTGTACTTGTGCTCATAATTTTCAATACAAATAAAAATAAAAATTGAGGGTTGAAATATATATACAGTACAGTAAGATCTTGTATTTCGCGAGTAATATAGAATGGAAATATTGCACCAAATTCAAATTGACCAAATGCAAATACATAACCTCCAAATGATACAAATTCTGCCTTTATTGCCCTGATTGTGTTTTCCAGAAACTACGTTTTAGGCCTTCCTCAAGTAATTTAATCACATGCTCCGATAACAACGATTCGACCAACAACTTTTCATATTTAAAACCCTAGTTAATTTAGGACCCAATTCAATTTACGTCATTATTTCATTTGTATTTACGATCAAAATATGATAAAAATAAAATAAAATTACATTTTCATATAAATAATAACTAAATGCGGATAGTATGTATTATGGGGTATATATAAAAAAAAAAAACACTGTAAAAAAATGATGAGCAACTTGCGCAAAGAAGCTGCATTGCTAATGAGTGGTAAACAACAGTCGGAGCTTGGCGGGCCTTTTGTTTTCACGCATCTGGAACAGGAACTGGAGAAAACTTTCCCAAGTTTCTTACAGCATTTTTGTATCCCTATCCAATATGGGCAAGAGAGCAAGTGATGGTAGTGTTGTTTCGAAAGTAATAGAAAGTGTATAAGCTTAGCCGAGAAACTAGATGTGTTAAAACGATATGAAAAAGGTGAGAGGTCTGTGGATTTTATATAGAGCAAGCAATGAACATATTTTCTGAAGTGGATCCATAAAAAGAACAAAGCATTAAAATTTAAATCAATGCAAATGACCTCTACATAAAGGTGTATAATGAGAAAAGAAAGCAGCTGTGCAAGGTTCTTTTGAGAGCTATATTATTCAAAGGCCTAAACCATCAACTTCAGCTACACCATCAAATTCAGCATCATAAGCAGCTTCAATATCAACTTCAGGTTCAGTAACAGTTTCAGCAACAGATTCATGGAAAGCTACAGCTTCAGCCAGAGTTAAACCCAATATCTGAGGAAAAACTCTCACAATATTCATTGGCTGTCCTTATGTTCTAGACTTTACCATCATTGGTGAGTAGAATTTTAGTTTTACATTCATAAATATTATTTAAAACATATATGAACAGTAAATAAGCGTTGGTTTCATATTCATATGTTGAGAAATGACGATATATTTTCACATGTACGCACTTACTGTTCATACGTTGGCGTTCCCTATCATCTCACCTTACTTCTTTACCATTAGTGGTTAGCTACTTCTAGTGTTCCATTTATTAACATTAAATAACATTACTTAAAACATACATACAGGTATTAAATTTTTTTAAATTAAGTTCACTATAGCAACAACCAGGGTCTTATTTTCTTCAGTTTCTTATGTAGAACCATCGTCACTCACAAAAACAATGCCGTCTTGTCTCTTCATGTGTGTTTTAATATTGTACGTATTATAAATGAAATGCATTGTTCATTTCACATATATAAACATTAATTCAATAAAACACATATTCGGTAATAAAGAATAATGAATGTTTTGTACATATTCTTAAGATAAATGACTGTATGTTTCCTTGAGCGCGCACGTATACATTGGGTGTAAACACTGACAACAATGCCGTCTCTTATCCTCTTGTGTTTTTAATATTCTACGTATTATTAATGAATTGTATTGTTCATTTCGCATATATAAAGATTAATTCAAGCAAATACATATTCAGTAATAAACAATAATGAATCTTTTGTACATAATCTTAAAAAGATAAATGGCGCGGTATCCTTAAATGCACACGTATATGTTGGCGTTCCCAATTCATCTCTTTTTTTTCTTTGCCATTAGTGGTTAGCTATTTCGATTGTTCCATTTATTAACATTAAATAAAGTTACTTAAAACATATACAGTCGGCACTTAACATACGCGGGTTTATAATACACGGATTTGCAAATACACGGATTGGCCACCCGGAGGAATATTCTGTACATTGAAGTAATTGAAGTACATTCAAATCGCGCGCCATTCAACTCGCGCACGGCACCGAACACGGGACACCGCCCGCTCCCGCAACCTCACACACACACATGCATAGCTCTCCCTCACTCAGTCAGTCTCGCTGTAACCACACTTGTGTTGACATCAGCATTGTAGTTGCAAAAATATTACATTTCCGTGAATGTATTATATCAAGCACAGTATGAATAGAATATCACTAATATAAGAGTATTTTAACCGAAAACTACTAAAAAAAACGAGTAACATCTCTTGAACATCAGAAGGTTAGGTAAAGTCTCTTGTTTTCGTCATGTATTTTATCCTAATTTACATTGAAATACATCACATTTCAGCAAAACTACTATTTATTTCTGAGAATATGGAAATGTAATATTTTGCTGAAATGACGTACGTATTACAGTGGAAAGTGACGAAAGCAATGACTCGCTTTCTTTCGCTCAAAAGATGTCACCGTAATCGCTTTTCGAATGGTTTTCAGTTAAAAAACTGTTGTATTACAATAATATTCTATCCTAATTCACTTGTGATGCAACATTTTTTTAACTGAAAACCATTCGAAAAGCGATTACGGTAACATCTTTTGAACGAAAGAAAGCGAAAGTCATTGTTTTCGTCACGATTTTGTCCCACATTCCACTGTAATACTTACGTCATTTCAGGAAAAATATTTCATTTCTGTGAATGTAGTATATTAAGCACAGTATGAATATAATATCATTGTAATATAACAGTATTTTAACCGAAAACTATTAAAAAACGAGTAACATCTCTTGAACATTGGAAGGTTAGGTGAAGTCTTTTGTTTTCGTCATGTATTTTATCCTATTTTACATTGAAATACATCACGTTTCAGCAAAATTACTATTTATTTCCAAGAATATATTCATTCAGGCGCAGTTTAGGTAAAATATACGTGTGATGTAACATTTTTTTAATTGAAAACGATTCGAAAAACACGTACCCTCTAGCCCTCTTCAAGGAGAGGACTGGGAGAATCTGTTTGGTGCTGCAGACGATGGCAAGGTAAATGATTTGGATGGATTTTAATGAAAATATTCAGAAATATGGTATCGTAGTATTTATTCAAGTCAATTAGGATAGAATATTATTGTAATACAACAGTAGTGACGATGTGGAGGAGGCGGAGGGATAGAGCGGGGAGGAGGTGACGGGAGGGAGCAGGGACGAGTGGAGATGCCAGCCAGCACATTACGGGTGTATTAATTGTTTTTATAGCTATTTTTGCATTTTAATGTTAAATACTGTACATTACGTTTCAACAAAACTACCATTTATTTCTGAGAACATGGAAATGTAATATTTTTGCTGAAATGATGTACGTATTACAGTGGAAAGTGACGAAAGCAATGACTTTCGCTTTCTTTCGTTCAAAAGATGTTACCGTAATCGCTTTTTGAATGGTTTTCAGTTGTGGGATTATAAGACTAATGATAGGATAGAATATTATTGTAATACAGTACGAGTACAACAGTTTTTTAAGTGAAAACCATTCGAAAAGCGATTACAGTAAAATATTTTGAACAACGAAAGAAAGCGAAAGTCTTTCGTCATGATTTTATCCCACTTCCCACTATAATATGTATGTCATTCCAGCAAAAATATTACATTTCCATATTTATTTCCGAGAATATATTCATTCAGTCACAGTTAAGGTAAAATATACTTGTGATGTAATATTTTAATGAAAATCCAGTATCGTAGTTTTCTCTTGTTTCAAATTTAATTAACAAAGATTGATGTTTCAAATGTAATGAACAAAAATTTATGTCCAGTATCTATAAATTAACTTTAATAAATGAATACTTTGTTTTACATCGACCTGTGCTACCATACCATGGATTTGGCTACTTTGGGCTCGCAAGAGATCTGCCCTGGCAACTGTACCGACACTCACAGCTGGTGGTGCGTTGGTGCATCGTTTTCATTGTTTACTGGTAGTTACTGGTAAATATTTTTCAACCTAACGAAACTATTACCCTTTTAGAGGTTGACCCCCAATTTTTGCCAAATAATTTGGTCTTAAAAACTCGAACTACACACAGGTATATACGGTAAATAAGGACATGGGGGGGGGCCAGGGATTTTTTAGGGGGGGGGGGCAGCAATAGTACACGGATTTTTAATATTCACGGGTATCTCTGTTACCTAACCCCCGCAAATGTTAAGGGCCGACTGTACTGTAAATCTTTTGAACAACGAAAGAAAGCGAAAGTCATTGTTTTCATGATTTTATCCCACTTTCCACTGTAATACGTACGTCATTTCAGCAAAAATATTACATTTCCATATTTATTTCTGAGAATATATTCATTCAGTCACAGTTAAGGTAAAATATACTTGTGATGTAATACTTTAATGAAAATACCCGGTATTTAGAAATACGGTATCGTACAGTGACCCCTCGGTTAACGAACTCAATCCGTTCCAGAAGGTCGTTCGTTAACCGAAACCATTGTTTCAATGGGTTTTTGGGTAAGTGGTTCCAGCTCACCGAAAATGTCCTAAATTCAACAAAAATGGTAGAAAAGTTCACTTACTTTGAGGTGTGTATGTAGAAGGCTCCTGGATGATGATGATGATGATGATGGGAATTAGAATGGTGGTGGAGGAGAAGGGAGAAGAGAAGGCATTGGGGTGGAAGAGAAGTCACCCCATGGCGCCATTTCACCCATAAAATTTTAGCTCTCTTGGTGTAATTCAAGATTATTTTCTTTAAATCAACACTGCACTGCATTATATATTGTCAATATGTAAAATAAATTTCAATATGACCAATAATTTGCTTGGAAACACAGAAGAAAAGCGTTTAGTAAGAGAGTCTCAAGCAAGATGTTACCTCCAGTGAAAACAGAGAGAGTCTAACGCCTGTTTGCTGTGTTAAGAGGCTGGATGCCGCGCATTAAACTAGTCACTTTACCTTCAATTATGTTCAATAATTGTTAAAATGACTAAAAAATTGAATATTAAACTTTTAAAATTATTGAATAGTATAAACTTCTTGATATTTACTAAAATAGTAAGGAATTTAAGCCCTAGAACCGATTAATGTATTGGCTGACTGATACTAAAGCTGGTTGCCCGGCCAGTGCAAGCGAAAACATGTTGAGGTCGGTTCGTAAGAAATTCGTTAACCGAATTTTTGTTCGTTAACCGAATTGAAGATCCTTATGGAAGGCAGTTCGTTAACCGAAATTTCGTTAACCGAGGCGTTCGTTAAACGAGGGGTCACTGTAGTTTTCTTTTGTTTCAAATTTAATTAACAAAGATTGATGTTTCAAATGTAATGAACAAAAATTTATGTATCTATAAATAAACTTTAAAAAATTAATACTTTATGTTTTACATCGTCCTGTGCTACCATACCGTGCATTTGGCTACTTTGGGCTTGCTATGATGACGCAAGAGATCTGCCCTGGCAACTGTACCGACACTCACAGCTGGTGGTGCATCGTTTCCATTGTTTACTGGTAGTTACTGGTAAATATTTTTCAACCTAACGAAACTATTACCCGTTTAGAGGTCGACCCCAAATTTTTTGGAAAAAATTTGGTCTTAAAAACTCGAACTACACACAGGTATATACAGTAAATAAGGACATGGGGGGCCAGGGGTGTTTTTAGGGAGGGGGGTGGGCAGCAAAAATACGCGGATTCTTAACATTCACGGGTATCTCTGTTACCTAAGCCCCGCGTATGTTAAGGGCCGACTGTATTAATTTTTTTTTACATTAAATTTTCTACAGCCACAACCAAGGTCTTTTTTTCTTCATTTTCTCGTGTAGAACTACCGTCCCGGACTCCCGGCTGTAAACACAAACGAAAACAATGGCGTCCCATCTCCTCTTGTGTGACCATATTATTATTCACTTATATTGTACTGTATGAGGTGCATTCAGAAACATTATTTAATGAATATAGTTTGCAATTTTCATTAATTGTATTGTTTTGGGGGAAAAGAGGGTAAAAAGCCACACAAAAGATATGAAAAGGTCACACTTGGGAATGCATCTCATTATTATTGCTTTATTTTAATGGTAAGTAATGATTCGCGATAAGACGATTCACCTTACACTGCAATATTGGAGGACACATTAACGTCGTTATTCGAGACTTTACTGCACAGTGGCCCCTCAGTTAACGAAATTTCTGTTAACGAATTACCTTCCCTAAGAATCTTCAATTCGGTTAACGAAAAAAAATTCGATTAACGAAATCCTTACGAAAATCACATTTTGTTTTGAACATCAGCTGATAAGCTGAGGAGGTACTCAGCCAATTCAGTGATCTCTTCTATGTTTACATTCATTTCCATTGCAGTAAATATCAAGAAAATTGTGCTCTTTAATATTTGTGCATTTTAAATTATTGGTCATTCTAAAATTTAGCCATCCAAGCTCTGTCTACATAAAGTCTTCAACTATTATTTTTGGCTCGATATATGTAACTTTATTCATTTATTGAAACTCATTTACATGCACACACTGTCCTAAGGGCAAAGCTGAACTGTATATGTAATCAGAATAATGTACAAAATGATTACTAAAATTTTTGTCTAGTGCAAACTATGGCATGTTTACATTCAAATTAATCACTATCTTATAAGAATTCCAGCAATGTAAATTATATTCTGTCCGGTCATTTCTATAAAATTTTATGAGCAAAAAACAAAAACTCAACAAAATATAACATAAATAAATAAATTAAATACTTCACCAGACCTTACCCACTAATTGTCAAAGTACAACTCACCTCCCTCTTCCCTCCCTCCCTACCCCCCCACCTTCCCAAGATTGGGGGTTTTCAGAAGGCTTTAAGTTTTAACCATATATAATATCTCAGACTAAAGTTAGGAGAATATAATTTGCATTGCTGGAATCCTTGCAAGACAGCGAATAATTTGAATATAAACGTCATATATTTTGCACAAAAGATAAAATTTTTGCTCTCTCTAATAAAAATCTTAAATTAGTCTAAAATTTGTATGTCTAATGCAAATTATAGCTTGTTTTTATTCAAATTAATCACGATCTTACAAGAATCCCAGCAATGTAAATTATATTCTCCCAGGTCATATCACTGGCATTTTATAAGAGAAGCTTAGTCACTTAAGGACTGATAAATAAACACACACTAGACCTTGGGTGCCAACTGTCAAACTATCACCTCACCTCCAGCTTCCTCCTCACCTCCAGCTTCCTCCCCCCCCCATGCTCCCTCCTTCCCTCTCCCCCATCTGTCCAGCCAGGGTTTTAGGCTTACAGTTTTTATCATATATAATATCTCAGACTAAAGTTAGGAGAATATAATTTGCATTGCTGGAATCCTTGCAAGACAGCGAATAATTTGAATATAAACGTCATATATTTTGCACGAGATAAAAATTAATCACCTGTATCACATTACAGTAGTGATTTAAGAGTAAGAGTATATGTACGTATATATATATAGTGATTTAAGGGCGATTTAGGGGAATTTTAGGAGTGTTTCTGACTGTATGCGTTTTTGGCTTTACTTTGTATATACTTTTCTGTGAGCTGCAACCAATTACCCAATATCCCATTGAAACAATGGTTTCGGTTAATAAACGACCTTCTGGAATGAATTGAGTTCGTTATCCGAGGGACCACTGTACTTGGTAAACTTAACTCCCTTGTGATAGTCCCACTTCTCCTTTCCTTATTTGGCCGCTTAGGTGGGTGTCTCCTAGCACCAGTAGGACCCCCAGTAGAGGTAGAGGCAATTTGATCACCAGAATGCTTCTTGGAAACATTCTTCTCACATTGTCTTTTCATATTCATCGCTAACACAACAAAATTGGAGAAAACAGCAAAAATTACGGAGTAATTGGCAGAAACCGCGCGATTCAACTGATCACGTGATGTAAACAGAGAGCGCTGGTGTAAACCGTTATTAGTCCTCACTGCGAAACATTCTTTAGTTGTACCCCACTTAACGCGGTCAATTGAACCCAGAGGGTCCCGCGTTAAGTGAAAACCGCGTTAAGTGAATAACAGAACATATGGGATTAATTCCAATAGAACCCAGCCCGACCCCCAAACTCCACTTTTTGACGACAAATAACTATGTTGTAGTAAAAATTCTATCTTAACTTTATGGTGGCATGAAAAACAAGTAATATAGAAGAGGTTAGGTTAGGAAAGATAAAGGTTAACATAGGAAAAATAAAGAATAGGTTAAAAAACGAAAATTTTTGAGGAACACTCACGGTAGTAGAAGAGATGGGTCGGCATACGGGGATGGAGGCTGGTTCCGAGGCAGAGGGCAGATTACTGCCCCTCAGGTGAATCACCATTACTAGGTGAATCACCATTACTAGGTGAATCAATATCACTGTCACTTACAGTTGTTATGGCTTCCCTGACAAATCCCTCAAAATCAACTTCACTATCACTATCACTGGCTTGGGCTGGCTGTGGTGGGTTGCAGGCGAAGAACTCGGTTATGCTTTGCTGACGGCTGGCTTTGATGTTGTCATGATACACCGTGATGTACGGCTCCATAGCCTGCACCAGTCGGGTATGGAAGACGTCATGGCGTTCATCGTCAGTGTCGCGGGAAACGATGGACTTAATTTTTTCTGTTAACTCTATGAGACACTTAATATCACTATGACTTAAACTAGGTTCTTCGGAGAATGACGCACCTTCTTCCTCCTCTTCACTGGCGGGTTCTTCTTCCAACATCTCGTCGGCAGTCACTTCAGGATCTCTGATCACCTCCATGATGTCTTCGTTGGTGGTCTCGGAGAAGCCTTCAGCTGTAATACTGAGCGCAGCTTCTCTGGCAAGGTCCACTGCTACTGCAACAGTCTGAACCTGACCAGTCACAGGTTCACTCCTCCTCTCACCTGGTATGCCATGCAACACATGTCTCCATGCGTGACGAATCGTAGCAATAGTCAGCAGATCCCATGCCTCCACCAAGAAGGCTACAGCTTGTTTGACGTTAAACTTCTTCCAAAATTGTTTGACGAGAAGTTCTTGAGTCGCCAACTCTTGTTCCTTGTCCTCGTCGCTTTTACTCTCGCTGTCGGTGTCACCCAGCTTACGCAACTCATCCTTGGTGTTGGTAGAGTCGTTCAGGAGCTTGAATTTCTTTGCCGAGTATGCAGCTTTAACATTGCAGATTAACTCCTGGTCCATGGGCTGGATTAATGACGTAGTGTTGGGAGGAAGGAAGACCACTTTTACGTTGGGGTGACGATCCATAAGTAGGGGCGAGTGTCCAGGTGCGTTGTCAAGGAGCAACAAAATATTGAAAGGAACATTCTGTTGCTCGCAGAATTTCTGCACGTCAGGAACAAAACAGTTGTCAAACCAGAAGAGGGACAGAGAAGAGGACATCCACGCCTTACGTGCGGTTAGCCAGTGGACATTAAGCTTGTTCATGTCCATATTCTTGTAGGCGTGCGGCTTGCGGGCTTTGTGAATCACCGATAACTTTGGTTTACAGGTACCGGAGGCATTGGTGGTAAACAGGACGGTGATGCGTTCCTTCTGCATCTTCCGGCCCCTTACCTTGCTCGCAGACTGGACAACGAAGGTCTTGGAAGGTAACTTTTTCCAGAAAAGACCAGATTCGTCCATGTTAAACACCTGGTCGTCACTGTACTGTCCTTCCTCCATAATCTCACGTAAAAACGGAGGAAAATCTCTAGCCGCCGCACGGTCAGCACTCGCTTCCTCACCAACAATGCTGATGTTGGTGACCTTGTTCCTCCTCTTAAACCTATGCAGCCAACCATGGGAAGCATTGAAGGGTTTGGGCTCTGCAATTCCCAGTTTACGTGTCACTGCTGCGTATAGCTCACGTGCGTACTCCTGCACTGAGCGCGTGTCCACCGCCATGTTGCGTCGCGCCTGACGCACCAAATAACTCACCAGCAAAGTTTCCACTTTTGCCAGCACCCTGTTCTGGCAATACCTGATAGATGAAGCACCTGCAGACTTTGTGATCTTCATGTGCTCCTTTATCTTGGCTGCATCCTTCTTTATTGTACGAATCGTAGATTCGTTGACGCCATGCTGGCGCGCGAGATCAACTTGGCGTCTTCCTTTCTCCAAATCTTGAACAATTTGGTATTTCAGCTCGTAGCTTAATGAACGTCGTGTCTTCTTTGGTTTAGTGCCGCTGGGTCCAGGTAAGGAAAGGTTTCTCTCTGGGGGTGGTGGTCCGGCGGAAGCCATTTTACGGAACAATGGATGCGCGTTAACCCGGCGTGGCCTTGAGGGATGAAACTGCCGCGGCTAGGTCAAGCGTCGTCTCTCCTCCCTCCCTCCCTCCCCGGGGTAGTCACGTCATAATACTTTAAGCCAATTACAGCTAGCAGCAGAGGGGGGTAGGGCTGCATGGCCAATCACAGTCCGAGACGTCATATGACGTCAGTGATAACGCAACAAAGACACACACTGCGCAACCTTACCGCGCCGCTTACCCAAGTGGAGGGAGGAGGAGGGAGAGGCAGGCAGGCAGGCGGGCGGGTGGGTGGCGCGTGGTCAAAATCTAAAAATAGCATCCGAGCCGGACACTCACCGCGTATATGTGGAAAAAACCCGCGTTAAGTGAAAGTTCAGCTTTGGCAAGGCACCGCGTATATGCGAAAACGCGTTAAGTGAAAGCGCGTTAAGCGGGGTAAAACTGTATTGTTTTCATACAGTATTTATGGGTAACAGCTAAATTTGCAAAAAAAAGAACAAAATTTACAGAGTATTTCTCAAACAAAAGACACGAATCAATTGAACATGTGATGCCGAATGTGAACTGTAAACATTGCATAACCCCTCACCACGCTTAAAACGTTGAGGATGGAATTGCGCAATAGCCAGCATTCGTAGGCAAAAGTTTGTGTTTTACAAACGGCGTTCCCCTATTCATCATTAACGTTGACAAAACACACGTTGTAGCAGAAATGACTGTAACTGGTATGAGGGCTGTGACCTCATTCAAGACGGTAGCCAGCATTCAGGGGGCTGGATCTCATTAAATTCACGAGATTTTAAGCCAAAGATAAGACTTGGTTACATTAGGTAGTGCTCGCGAAATTCAAAAACGCGAAATGAAATCACGCGAAATATGAGATTTTACTGTATATATATTTACCGGTACTGTATACAGTGAACACTCAATATAACAGACTTTCCTCTCTACATAATCTATCTGTCGTTGTTGTAGGTTATGTATCTAAGCTACTGTGCCGAGTAGCAGCCTTGTATATAAGCTACTGTGCCGAGTAGCATCTATGTATATAATTACGTGGCAACACTGCACGTGTTATGTGGCAACATTGCCCCGAGCCTGCCATATGGCAAGGTAGTCTCAGTCTGACTCCGTGCCTCGTGCAAGGCACACGCTAGTCACCACTTGTATTTCTCCTATCCGTTAATAAATGGACTTCAGTGTTACCCGGTGTTTCCCTACCCATCACTGCATTCTTCAGGGAACACCTGGAACCTTCATGGCGCAGTGAGTAGGATCTGTGGACTTACAAGTGTGTGAAGAATGGACAGTTAGCCGGCGACGTGCAACTGCCGGCGATGTGCGTGTCGACTCTTAGTGTGTTGTGTTGTGTTTCGCCGGGACGTGCAGTGTTGCGCCGTCACAGTGCTTTTTAGTGACGGTGGCAGTGTTAGTGTCAGTGTATTAGTGTGTCTAGAGCTGAGAGTTGAGCATTGGCCTGTTTTTTGTGGTACCCACGGAGCACGCAGGCGTGCACCCTTCTCGCGTGACATCTGGGGAGACACTGACGTTCTTGCCTCCAAGGGCGCTCCAGCCTAAGGCCACCGTGATCTGCTGACACACACACACACACACACACACACACACACACACACACACACACACACACACACACACACACACACACACACACACACACACACACACACACACACACACACACACACACACACACACACACACACACACACACACACACACACACA
The DNA here is from genome assembly GCF_018991925.1 of Homarus americanus. Classification (NCBI taxonomy): domain Eukaryota; kingdom Metazoa; phylum Arthropoda; class Malacostraca; order Decapoda; family Nephropidae; genus Homarus; species Homarus americanus. The sequence goes on from NW_024742832.1 coordinate 33,555, forward strand.
CACACACACACACACACACACACACACACACACACACACACACACACACACACACACACACACACACACACACACACACACACACACACACACACACACACACACACACAACACACACACACACACACACACACACACACACACACACACACACACACACACACACACACACACACACACACACACACACACACACACACACACACACACACACACACACACCACACACACACACACACACACACACACACACACACACACACATACACACACACACACACACACACACACACACACACATACACACACACACACACACACACACACACACACACACACACACACACACACACACACACACACACACACACACACACACACACACACACACACACACACACACACACACACACACACACACACACACACACACACACACACACACACACACACACACACAGCCACACACACACACATGCCACAGCCACACAGCCACACACACACACACACACACACATACACACACACACACACATACACACACACACACACATACATACATACATACATACATACATACATACATACATACATACATACATACATACATACATACATACATACATACATACATACACATACACATACATACATACATACATACATACATACATACATACCACACACACACACACACACACACACACACGGACAGAACAGTGGACCCTATGCATTATTTCTGCGCTGTTTACGTCATATATATGTGGTTGAGCTGATGAGGCGCCACTTTATATACTAAATAGCGCAGTTCAAGCATACTAAGATGGGCGGTAAGAAGGGACAACGTCAAGATGGGAGACACGACTCCCCACCACCTTCTCCTCTACCGGGCACAGATGGAGCTTCTGCGCCCACCGCCCCTTATCCTTCACCTACAGCGACGGACATTGCCACAATTCTGAGGTGGATGGATCACAGGGACCAGAGACGCAGAGAGATGGAACTTCAGAGGGAGGAGACACGAAGAGAGAAGGAAAAGGCGCACTTTGATGCAATATTGGCGACCCTGGCGCTAACCCACCCACCCTCCCTCACTCGCGCACCAAGGCGCCAGTACCCTCCCTCCTCCACCACACCAGCGTCCTCCAGGTACTCTTGCTACTCCAACAGCTCCCAAGGCATCTGTTCAACCCCCACCCGCCCTCTCACCAGACGCCACGTTTCAGCTTTTTCGTGAGTGGAGGCGGCGTTGGACAGATTACTCCACGATGGTGGACCTTGACAGCATGCCTCCAAACAAACAGCTCATCCAACTGCGGATGTGTTTGTCGCTGGAGACCCAGAGAGTTTTGGAGCACACGTTGCAAGTGCCTCCCGATTCTACATCTTCAGTGACGGGATGTGCTCAATTTTACAGGAGCACGCGAAGGTCGGAATAACGAGGCCTTTATGTCACAAGGCTTCACCAGCTGCAAGCAGGCTGGAGAATGAATCTTTGACGCATTTTTTTTTTTAAGGTTTGAAGAGTTTGTCAGAGGATCGACGTCTGCATATGCGCACAGCCGAATGAGTAGCTCTATACACGGATCTTGACAGGTGTCAGGCAAGAAGAGTTGGTGGCAGCAACTATCCCCTGACGCTTCACACCCAGGTGGTAGTGACTGTGTCGGTCATAATGGCGGCTACCAAGTCCGCCTTACCTCTGCCTTTTATGGGCTCCCACCTGCTGTGAGAGCCATCTCACAATACAAGAAGGGTAAGAAGGCGGCCAACAACGGAAGGCTGCCGACGCTTCCATGCCCCGCCAGTGCTTCCTGCAGCAGCTGTGGAAAGCAGCATGGCCCCAAGACATGCCCGCCGACGATTAAAATGGGCGACCCCATTTCGGCCACTGCCCAACACAGACAGGTGCCCTGCACGAGGCCGCAAGTGTCAGGCCCGCAGTCGCCATGGACACCACGGCGCGCTGCCGCCAACCCGCCCAAAAGCCCGAGGACGAGGAGGAAAGCAGCGCACTTAGGGTGGACGCACGCCCAGATGCAATGCGGCCCACGCAGCCCCGCAGCAGCTGAGTCACATCAGAAGGGTGGACTGACCACACGCCCCAGGGGCTACCCCTTCCCCTACCATCCGTCGCCGTCACACACGGTGGTGTCGGGTCACATCGAGGTGATACCGACACCGGCGCTGATACTGACGGTGATAGAAAGCCCTGAAGCACCTCCAGAAACCGCCTCATCAACGCGGCCTGGGGCCACCGCCACAGCCGCGGCACGCATGCGAGCCGCCCCAGATGCCGGACGCTGTGGGCCTTTTCAAGCCGGAGATCATTTACGCCACAGGTCAGTGTCACGGATGGATCGACGTATGCCTACCTCGCCACACCCTTGTTGCTGCGGGAGCACTGCAAGGAGTTAGGCGTGGTGCCCGGAGACTTTCCTTGAGCAGATCCCAGCTGCTCGCATACCGCCAGCAGGGTGAGTCAACGAAAGGACGCACCTGGCACTGCCGCAGGATGCTCCAGAAACCGCGCCTCACTCCCACCCACACAGGACGCCTCGCCCAGATCCTGTATATGGTCACCCTCCGCCCACGCGCTCCTGCACACGCCAAGTTGCCTTTATTAAGGACTGGCACATTCAGAGCCGAGAGCTGCGATCACGCGCTGCTACTCCGTGCTCCAGGACGCCAAGGATCGGTATGACTATCGTGCCCGCCTCTTCAGCCACTCTCGAGATGGGCAGCCTTGTCTCGCTGGCCCCTCCAGGACCCGACGGCTTACACGCGCTGGGGACAAGCAGGCATAGGATGGGCGCCGGGCCGTCGCGGACTATAAGGTCAAGATGCTGAGCGGCCGTGTCTGGTGGAGGAACCGCCGCTTCCTCCGCCAGTCTGACTCCCCTGCTGCTGGCCCCTGACCGAGGACGAGTCCCTACACCTCACGGTGATTCGCCCCACAGTGCACCCCAACACTCAAAGCGATTTCTAGATTAGGAAGTCCGGCCAAGACAAAGACTATGAGCAGTTTGGTAGCTAACTCTATCATCAGAGTCAGGAACACTTGGAACCTTCATGGCGCAGTAGGTTCGTATCCTACTCACTGCGCCATGCGCCATAAAGGTTCCAAGTGTTCCCTGAAGAAAGCAGTGATGGGTAGGGAAACACCGGGTAACACTGAAGTCCATTTATTAACGGATAGGAGAAATATAAGTGGTGACTTGCGTGTGCCTTGCACGGCCCACAGAGTCAGACTGAGACTGCCTTGCCATATGGCAGCCTCGGGGCAATGTTGCCACATAACACGTGCAGTGTTGCCACGTAATTATATACATAGATGCTACTCGGCACAGTAGCTTATATACAAGGTTGCTACTCAGCACAGTAGCTTAGATACATAACCTACAGTTGTCACTACTGCACAGCTAGTATGTTCACCACTACTTATTCAAATTATGCTCTGACGTCCGCAAAACATGTGTGAAACTAATGAGTTGCCCCTCGAGAGACAAGTTTTCTCTAGCGAGAGGTACCGTCCATTTTCTATTATGTCCTGAAGTCTTCTGTAATGTAAATTTAAAGTGCAATGTAACCTGTATGAGCAGCCATAAGTCAGATATACCTACCGTGAGCTGAAGCAGTCAAGATGTATTGAGTATACAGTGGTCCCTTGGTTTACGAACACAATTCATTCCAGAAGGTTGTTCGTTAACCGAAAATTTTGTTAATCGAATCCATTGCTTCAATGGGATATTGGGTAAAAAAAAAAAATGTACACTTACTTTGAGGTGTGTATGTAGAAGGTTCCTGGTTGATGATGATGGTGATGGGAATTAGAATTGGGGTGGAGGAGAAGGGAGAAGAGAAGGAAGTGAGGATGGAAAAGAAATCACCTTTCAGGCGACCCATGCTTGATGCAGTAATTTCACCAATAAAATTTTAAGTTCACTCGGTGTAATTCAAGATTATTTTCTTTAAATCAACACTACACTGCACTATATATTATCAATATGTTAACTAAAGTTCAGAATGACCAATAATTTCAATGAAAAATGCAAAAATATTCAAGACACCAACAAAATAGATGCTCTCTCCACTGTTTTCAAAGCCCAACTGACGCTTTGTGACTGATTCACGCATCTGATGGGCGCACAAAAAACTAGCTCCCTGTACTGCATATATTATCAATATGTTAAATAAATGTTAAAATGACTAATAATTTTAATATAGAACATGCAAAAATATTAAAGAGCACAACTTTATTGATATTTACTCCATTGGAAACGAATGTAAACATAGAACAGATAACAATACTGAATTGGCGGACTAGCCCATCAGCTGATGCTCACAACAAAAAATGATTTTCGTAAGGATTTCGTTAATCGAATTTTTGTTCGTTAACCGAATTGAAGATTTTTATGGGAGGTAATTCATTAACCGAAATTTTGTTAACCAAACCGTTTGTTAACCGAGGGACCACTGTATTGCCATCCTATGTACTTGGCATCAGTTTAATTCTTGCAGTGCAAAACTCAAACACTGATTAGATTTAAAAGTTAATCTTAGGAAATTAAAATTAGCCCATAGCCTAATTTTCACAGCCCAGGGTGTACCGTAACTGAGAACAACGAATATGTATATACGATTGTACGTAAAGTATCGGTGATGGTAACATAGGGTGTATAAAAGAGAGTGCAGTTTGAATAGTTCATTCTGAACGCCTTCCCCTCGTCAACCAGGTGCGTTACTCCATGTCTAACCAACACATATAGTGAATTTGACTTAGCTGAATTGTGTTGAATGTGTCAGTGTTTCTGCTAACGTAATTGAAGTCTTGTGTTAAGTAAGTGTGTTCATGTGCCATCTGCTTTCTTGCACGAGACATATTTTGTGATATTTGTATTTTGATTTCATAGCATTATGAATGCCTTTCCCTTGTCAACCAGGCAAAGTGTGTGCTGCTAGAGCTGCCAAGAGGCCAACAGGATGTCTTTCAAACACAGAGATTAAGATCTAAAGTGGATGGTGCCCGACGAGTCGTACGCCTACGGGTGTGGCAGTGTGTGCAAGGCATGGGTCTAACCCGGGACGAGAGGAACCAAGCCGCAGCATCACGGAGAGTAAACACCCGGCATGTGTTTTGAATACAAGTGGCATAAGCCCTTGGTAACATCCTGTCTTTATTTGTAATTGTTGTCTCGGATATCTTATTCCCGAGTTAATGAATACCGATGTATCCTGTGTTGCAAGAAGTGTTAACAGGTTATAATACTGAAAGAGAGATGAGAGGTAAAGTTGTATCACTGAGTTGTGAGTGCCAGAGTAACCTGTATCCCCGCTATTGACAATAACCGTACACAAACAACAATCTTGTGACGGGTGTTTGAGAAGTGCTATGAAGATTTAATGCTAGTCCAGTCTAGGAAACTTTGTTTCAGAGCCATCATTTTTTTTTTGGTGGGGGGGGGGTGGGGTGAATGGCAGTCGCCCACCTCAAGCTCACCAGGGGTGCCTCGACGGCCAAATTTCTTAAAATAAGGTGCCTCACATTTTGTACTTTACTAATATAATAAAATGACTTAGAGTTTTAGAAATTTTTAGAATAATTTGAATGAAATAATAATGACAATGAATTATGACAAAAAATTATCGATGGCTAACATCTGATGTCACAGTAAATAACAAAAACAAATGAGCTCCGAAGCATCGGTGCTTGTGATGGGCTGCAGTCCTCCTGCCTCCAACTGAGAGGGTAAGGACAAGGACCCGACAAGGGGGTTGGGTTGTTAATCTCCATATTGTACAACAAATTTTTAGTGCTATCAACAGTCTGTCACAGCAGATTCAGTCACATTATACTCAAATTTCTGATGCAAGTTCTCTTATTAAGTTGACCAGGAATGAATTACTAAATATGATAAATGATAATGTTTTCTCTAGTTTGATACAGCCAAAACTTTTGCCGAGTCATTTAACATTCACCCTGGTGACACACATTCAGTGACTGTTGCTAAAAATGAGGGAAGATCACAAATAATTCAGAAGGTCTCTTCACATCTCAAACATTTTCTCAGACACAACCATTGGGAAAAGTAATATTGAGGTTTTTAGCAGCACATCTTTCACTCTTGCAATGAAAGCCAAAATATATTATTTTTCCATATAAGACAAGTTTATTTCAGAAATTGTTAGGCGCTTCTCAGAAAACATGCCCCCTCTTGACAGCTATTTCGTCCTTTGACTGTAATTCAAGAGACTTTTTTGAATTAAGGAACTTAATTCTATCACACGCTCATATCAGATCATTGGTGTGAATGAAATCCTTTTACATTCCCAAATTTTTTTTGCCAAAAGACACTATTCTAACAAAAGCGAAAAGTCAAAGAATCTGATTCAGTTGTATTAAGAGCTAAGGCCTTTACAGTTAACTTATTCTGAAATGTTGAAAATAATCATCAATCTCCCAGTAACCAGCAAACTGTTTTCTGTGTTGGGTTCAGTGAAGCACTATTTACCAACTACGATGAGAGATGATCAAGTGATTGACTTACTTCCGATGGCCGCTGAAAAAGAAGTGGTCAAAACCCTTGATTTTGATGTTTTCATGGATGATTTTGCACAAATGAAGTCTAGAAGATATCCTCTACTACATTACAAGGTATCCATTTCAAACCTTATTGCTTAGCTGAACAATTTGATAGTTTACTGCAAATAGGTGAAAAATAAACCTGTCTAGCTGATACCATTTAATCATTTTTGGTAATAATATTTTGATATTAATAAAGTGCATAGTCTACAATATGTTAGTTAGTAGCATTAAATAAATTTTGACTTATGAGTGGCCTCTCACTGCCTTCTTTGCCGCCCACCCCCTAACCTGAAATGATGCCTCTGCTTTGTTTGCAAATTTTGCTTGCAAACAATTAGCAAACTGTTTACAAACAGTTTACTAACATTTCACAAACAAAATTAGGGTGATTCCTGTTTCCCATCTAGAATGAAAAACAACAAACAAACCATGTATGTGTGGACATGTTTGTAAACATTAGAGTAGCAGTGGTGATTCTCACCAGTTCAGTTCAAAGGTTTCAACCAGTCAACACCGTTCATTTAGTCATGGTTACCATGAGGCCCACTGAGAAAACTTTAGACATCATTGAGACAACAGATTTGTGGTAGAAAAATTAAAATGGATTATTTATAAACTTTACATATTCTTTCAGTGAAGAGATTAGAGCTTCACAGACTTGAGGCACTACTTTGGAGATGGTCTGTCTGTTTTGGTACTTTAAAGGTGTACATGAGACTTGTAAATGAATCTCTGGTCGCCAAATAACTCACTGTGATAGTCAGTCTGATCAAAGCTGGAATTGCTGATCTGTATTTCGTATCCCTTCGCGATATTTTTGGACCAACCATTTGCAAAAGGTTTTCAAAATCAGTGGGAGACATTCAGACAAAATTCCTGAAACCACTTCCATCTTCCAGTTTCAATTCTGTCAGAAGAACATCAGCATAAAATGTTCCTTTTCGTTAAAGCTTCCTCAACCTTTACCCTGTTTTACACTGAATTCATCATTAAGAAAATTGTACAGGCTGCTGCCACATTGTCCTCACTCACCAACATTCTGAAGAGAACTGAAGTCTGGATGCTAAAAGTTTTTTGCAAACAGTTTACATATGGTTCGTTAACTGTTTGCAAACATTTCAGGAACAATTTTTTATAAATGTTTGTTATTGGCAAACAGTTTGCTAAATGTTTGCAAACTAAATTTCCAAACAAAGTTTCCTAGTCTGGACTGACCTTACGTGTAAGTAGTAAAGTAATTGAAAGGACTGATGACCATTCTATGTTGTGTCACTGTCACAGAATGTTACCAGTACCTATAGTAATTTTGACTGATCATTGGTCCTGTTAACGTTGAATGCTTGCTTGGCTGACATGGAAGTAAGGCCAAGTGGTCTGTGTAATTTGTATGTGCTAAAATAAATTTGGTCATGTCTTGAGTGAACTCCAAGGAGTGGTTCATGTGTGCATGTTCTGTTCTGGTACTCAATTTCATTTTAATAAATCATTTGTACTGCTTGTTGGGGTATCGTTATCCTGCAGTATTACCTTTGTTTCTTCCCCTATCTTGGTACCATTACATACAACTGAAGCCACGTGCCCTAGACCTCGCCATGCTACCACATGTTTTAGAGGTTAAAGGGAAGCGTCCGGCACAACCACAAAATTTGTTACGGACACCAGATACATTGTTGCTATAATACCCCTGAATCGGTTCTACCTGATCCCTAATACCAGGATTTTTCCCTTATATTCTTATAAATTTTCAAAATTTACTCCTCTTCAATGTGACACACAGATATTTCTCATTATCACTTTCATATTGGGTGCATGAATTTTTTTCCAAACTTACCATTTTTTCTTCCAAATATTTATAAAGATAAATCAGCAAATAATAAACCAAGTCAAATACAGCTCCTCCCCGACTTATGGTGGGGTTAGGGACCCAAACCCAGGTATTATGATCAGTAAATATACCAATATGCATTACTGGCCACTTCGGACACAAAGACGGGCTAAAAATAGCCCTATCTCCCCCTCTTACAGCGGCCACTTTCCCTTTTTTGTCTCGTCACTGGCAAATGGCAGGCGGTGCGTGATGACAGCTGTGTTTATTACCGGAGTAAGTTATGGTATGTTAGACAGGTTTATAATACATTTTTATTATTTTAATACAGTCAACCCTCACTTTACGCGGTCCCACATTCCGCGTTTCCACGTTTACGTGGTGCCCTGCCAGAACCCAGGATGCTCACATTCCGCGGTGTGTGTACCCCTTTTTCACGGGTGAAGTATAATTTTTTTATTTAGCTCATAAAATTCATACAAATTATCCGGCCAGAATATAATTTACATTGTTGGAATTCTTACAATTTGATGATGATTTTGAATATAAACATCATAGATTTTGCATTAGACATACAAATTTTAGATCTAATGTTTACTCTGAGTAAATATGTTATCTTTTGTGCAAAATATATGACATTTATATTCAAAATATTCCTGGTCTTACAAGGAATCCAGCAATGTCAATTATATTATCCTAACTTTAGTTTGAGGTATTATTTATTACTATACCTTAAAATCTAGTGGTTTTCCCCCAAAAATTTCTCAGAGAGGGAAGAGCCAGCGAGTGTAGTGTGAGAAGAGGGGGAGGGAGTTGAGTCCATTATTTGAATGGACATTAACTTGGCGACTGTATTTCTCTATTTCTCTTAAGTATTAATTGTGTGCATGTACCATCATAAAATTAAAATGTTATTTACACAAGAACATAGGTATTGTGTCGGAAAAAGTGGAGTTTGGGGGTCAGCCGGTCTCTATTTCATTTAATCCCATATGTTATGTTATTCACTTTACGCGTTTCTCACTTTCCGCGGTACCCTGTGGGTTACATTAACCGCGTAAAGTGAGACCCAACTGTATACTGGTAATCTTATTTTTAATCCAGCTTCCCAAACGTAAGTTTCAGAATAAAATAATTAGTGGTAGGACCGTGTGAGTGGTTTATGATGTTCTCCATCACCACTCTTGACACGCTAAACCACAATATGTAAGAGGTAAGAATTTTATACCCGGTATTTAAGACAACCCCTAATTTTGGGCTGATTTTTTTAAGGTGCAAATTCCATCTTATAGGCCGAGATATACGGTAGAAAATGCGCTCGTCATTTGAAAAATTTTTTGGTCCCGACTGTGCAGTCGTACCGCTGTACAGTGGTCCCTCGGTTAACGAACACAATTCGTTCCACAGAGTCGTTCGTTAACCAAAAATTTTGTTAACCGAAAGTATGGAGCGCATGTTGAGCACGTGGATTGACGACCAGACCCAGCGCCTTAAAACACAGTGGGGAGAGTGAGGTGGCTGATGACCCCAGCCTCCTCTCACCTAATGCCAACTTCAGCAAGCAAGTTACAGCACATCAGAGGTAAATTAACAGTCTATGTTTAAAACTTACCTCACACACCTACGCACATAAACATTCAAACACTCACACATGTAAAGTACCCCTGTATACTGTACTTGTAAACATATACGCCTAATAAACTCAAAGTGTTTGTTATTGATGTTTATTTGATATTATGCCCTTGTTTCTTTATTTATTTTATGTTCTATATGTATTGAGTAAAACTAGTGTTAAAATCTGACGGCCGTGACCACCAGTATCCCCCCTATTTACATTATTTCTTATGGGAGAAATTGCTCCGTTATTCACAATTTTGATATTCTCAACAAGTTTCATGTCCGTAGCCTTTGCGATAAGTGAGGCAGCCCTGTATAATATAGTATTTTTTCTTTACTGTTTAATATTTTATATTATCAAAGATAAAACATACACCAACCAGCCTCCCCTCTCCCTGCCTCCCACCTCCCTGCCTCCCCTCTCCCTGCCTCCCCCCTCCCTGCCTCCCCTCCCTGCCTCCCCCTCCCTGCCACCCACCTCCCTGCCTCCTCCTGCCACCCCTCCCTGCCACCCTCCCTGCCTCCCCACCTCCCTGCCACCCCCCTCCCTCCAACTCACAGTGTCTCACACACACACAAGATTTCAAACTCTAGATGTGTGTGTCATGTGGTGTTAGGATATTAGTTAATAAATAATAACTGTCCCGAGTTTAAAAATGCTTTGAAAGCATTTGAGGTGGATGTAGTATAGATGATGAGTGGGTCTCATGTTTTTTACCTAACCTGTTGTTGTCACCCATTTATTTTATAAACTCTTCTTTTGTTTGTGGTGGAGGTGGTGTGTGGATTAGTGGATCCCATGTTATTGACCTGACCTATGTTATGTAAGGCCACTCATTGTATATAAGCCTCTCTCAGTCACTGCAAATTCAGTTGCCTCTGAAGATGCTTTGAATAAAGCAGTGTTTCCCTTTTCCTGTGTGGTTTTATATGTTACCGGCAACAGTTTCCTAAATACTCCCTGCTAAAACGGGGGGTGAATCTTATATGGTGCTTTTTATATCATTATTTATCATTTTATACATTTAGTACACTCACCGTAGGCTGAAGTAGGTTTTACTGTATCATGTGTCTGTGGTGTCTCTGTAGGTGTGAGCGTATTAACGGAATTAATCTTGATTTAGCGAACTAGTCACTAAATTGAGCAAAAAATAAAAAATATAATTCCTTGCATTAAATCAAGAGTATACTGTATGAGACCTACACCTGGCCATGCTACCAAATGTTTAAGAGTGAACTACACCTGGCCATGCTACCAAATGTTTAAGAGTGAACTACACCTGGCCATGCTACCAAATGTTTAAGAGTGAACTACACCTGGCCATGCTACCAAATGTTTAAGAGTGACCGACACCTGGCCATGCTACCACATGTTTAAGAGTGAACTACACCTGGCCATGCTACCAAATGTTTAAGAGTGAACGACACCTGGCCATGCTACCAAATGTTTAAGAGTAAACGACACCTGGCCATGCTACCAAATGTTTAAGAGTGAACTACACCTGGCCATGCTACCACATGTTTAAGAGTGAATTACACCTGGCCATGCTACCAAATGTTTAAGAGTGAACTACACCTGGCCATGCTACCACATGTTTAAGAGTGACCTACACCTGGCCATGCTACCACATGTTTAAGAGTGAACTACACCTGGCCATACCACATGTTTAAAGTGCTACCACATGTTTAAGAGTGAACTACACCTGGCCATGCTACCACATGTTTAAGAGTGAACTACACCTGGCCATGCTACCACATGTTTAAGAGTGAACTACACCTGGCCATGCTACCACATGTTTAATGTGCTACACCAAAGCTACCACATGTTTAAGAGTGAACTACACCTGGCCATGCTACCATATGTTTAAGAGTGAACTACACCTGGCCATGCTACCACATGTTTAAGAGTGAACTACACCTGGCCATGCTACCACATGTTTAAGAGTGAACTATTACTGTCCATGCTACCATATGTTTAAGAGTGAACTACACCTGGCCATGCTACCACATGTTTAGGAGTGAACTACACCTGGCCATGCTACCACATGTTTAAGAGTGAACTATTACTGTCCATGCTACCACATGTTTAAGAGTGAACTACACCTGGCCATGCTACCACATGTTTAAGAGTGAACTACACCTGGCCATGCTACCACATGATTAAGAGTGAACTACACCTGGCCATGCTACCACATGTTTAAGAGTGAACTACACCTGGCCATGCTACCATATGTTTAAGAGTGAACTACACCTGGCCATGGTACCACATGATTAAGAGTGACCTACACCTGGCCAGGCTACCACATGTTTAAGAGTGAACTACACCTGGCCATGCTACCACATGTTTAAGAGTGAACTACACCTGGCCATGCTACCACATGTTTAAGAGTGAACTACACCTGGCCATGCTACCACATGTTTAAGAGTGAACTACACCTGGCCATGCTACCACATGTTTAAGAGTGAATTACACCTAGCCAAGCTACCACATGTTTAAGAGTGAACTATAACTGTCCATGCTACCATATGTTTAAGAGTGAACTACACCTGGCCATGCTACCACATGTTTAAGAGTGAACTACACCTGGCCATGCTACCACATGTTTAAGAGTGAACTATAACTGGCCATGCTACCACATGTTTAAGAGTGAACTACACCTGGCCATGCTACCACATGTTTAAGAGTGAACTACACCTGGCCATGCTACCACATGTTTAAGAGTGAACTACACCTGGCCATGCTATCACATGTTTAAGAGTGAACTACACCTGGCCATGCTACCACATGTTTAAGAGTGAACTACACCTGGCCATGCTACCACATGTTTAAGAATTTAAATGATATCTGTATTAAGAAGGAAAATAACTAAGATAACAGAAGGAATAAAGTATGAAATGGAAAGAAAGAAATACTCGGAGAAGTTGAAGTAGAAAATTAAACAGAAACAAGTATCAAAAAATAAAGAAAAGAAAGATTAAATCAAATTAAGAAATAAAAGAAAAGTAAAACAAATAACTGCCTCCCCTACAATGGTGTACAAACACACGTACATGACAGACCCTCGATATAACGACTTTCCTCTCTATATAATCCATTATATGGAGGTTTAACATCTGACAGACCCTCGGTATAACGACTTTCCTCTCTATATAATCCATTATATGGAGGTTTAACATCTGACACACCCTCGATATAACGACTTTCCTCTCTATATAATCCATTATATGGAGGTTTAACATCTGACAGACCCTCGATATTGCGGACTTTCCTTTCTATATAGTCCGCTAAATAGAGGTTTCACTACACACCTGAGCGTGTGTAGGGAAGTTGTTCATGGCAGTCAGTGTAGTGTGGACAACATCTCTGAGAATGTGTGGATGGATCTGTTCTCCCACTTGCCCCTTGGTCAAGTTATACAAGCAGGCTGTGCCAGCCAGCTGGATGGAGCTCTGACTGCTGTGAGTATTCATCACTGGCAATATCAGCTGTAAGATATAACAACATATTATATTTTTCCTAAACTGAACAACACACAAATGTTTACATATGCACCTATAATACAAAAAAAAATCATTATACATTTCCTAAACTAATACACATACAGTATAGTATACGGTACTAGACATCATTACAAATGCATCTACCTGTCTTAAGTTCAGCCAATCAGTGCACAAAATAAATAAATAAAATACAGCACTACAGATACAATATACCACATGACTTCCATCTCATAGACAATATGGAGAGAAAAGTCCATTATAGTCAGCTCTATTATATGAAGACTTCAGTGTACGGTAACCACAAAATAATTAGAAGCTACAAAGTAGTCATCTGAGGCGTCATCTACCAAAACACTGCCTCATGGCCATCTGGTGAACTACAGTCCAGTACAGTAGTACACTACAGTAGTACAGTATAGTAGTACAGTACAGTCGACAGTAGTACAGCATACTATATACTAGTACAGTACACTAGTACAGTACAGTAGTACAGTACAGGATAGTACAGGATAGTAATACAGTGCAGTAGTACAGTACAGTAGTACAGTACAGTACAGTAGTACAGTACAGCACAGTAGTACAGCACAGTAGTACAGTACAGTACAGTACAGCATAGAAGTACAGTCCAGTAGTACAGTAGAGTATACTAGTACAGTACAGTAGTACAGTAGAGTAGTACAGCACAGTAGTACAGTACAGGAGTAAAGTACAGTAGTACAGTATAGTAGTACAGTACAGTACTGTATAGTAGTACAGTACAGTAGTACAGTAAAGTATAGTAGTACAGTATAGTAGAGTAGTACAGTACAGTACAGTACAGGAGTAAAGTACAGTAGTACAGTATAGTAGTACAGTACTGTATAGTAGTACAGTGCAGTAGTACATTAAAGTATAGTAGTACAGTATAGTAATACAGTACAGTAGTACAGTACAGTACTGTATAGTAGTACAGTAGTACAGTACAGTTGTACAGTACAGTAGTAAAGTAGTACAGTACAGTATAATAGTACAGTACAGTAGTAGAGTACAGTACAGTAGTACAGTATATTAGTACAGTACAGTAGTACAGTACAGTATAGTAGTACAGTACAGTTGTAGAGCACAGAATAGTATACAATACAGTAGTACAGTACAGTATAGTAGAGTAGTACAGGAGAGTAGTACAGTACAGTATAGTAGAGTAGTACAGTATAGTAGAGTAGTACAGTATAGTAGAGTAGTACAGTATAGTAGAGTAGTACAGTACATTATAGTAGTACAGTACAGTAGTGCAGTACTGTATAGTAGTACAGTACAGTAGTAGAGTACTGTATAGTAGTACAGTACAGTAGTACAGTAGTATAGTACAGTAGTACAGTACTGTATAGTAGTACAATACAGTAGTACAGTACAGTAGTACAGTACAGTATAGTAGTACAGTACAGTAGTACAGTACAGTATAGTAGTACAGCATAGTAGTACAATACAATACCTTAGTGTAGTACAGTACAGTAGTACTGTATAGTATAGTAGCACAGTACAGTAGTACAGTACAGTACAGTATAGAAGTACAGTACAGTAGTACAGTACAGTAGTACTGTATAGTATAGTAGCACAGTACAGTAGTACAGTACAGTACAGTATAGAAGTACAGTCCAGTAGTACAGTACAGTAGTACTGTACAGTGCAGGAGTACAGTGCAGGAGTACAGTATAGTAGTACAGTATGGTATAGTAGTACAGTACAGTAGTACAGTATAGTATAGAAGTACAGTAGTACAATATATTAGAGTAGTACAGTACAGTAGTACAGTATAGTAGTACAGTACAGTACTGTATAGGAGTACAATAAAGTAGTACAGTACAGTACTGTATAGCAGTACAGTAGAGTGGTACAGTACAGTAGTACAGTATAGTAGTACAGTACAGTAGTACAGTACAGTATAGTAGTACAGTACAGTAGTACAGTACAGTAGTACAGTACAGTAGTACAGTATAGTAGTACAGTACAGTAGTACAGTACAGTATAGTAGTACAGTACAGTAGTACAGTACAGTATAGTAGTACAGTACAGTAGTACAGTACAGTATAGTAGTACAGTACAGTATAGTAATACAGAATAGTAGTACAGTACAGTATAGTATTACAGTACAGTGTTACAGTACAGTATAGTAGTACAGTACAGTAGTACAGTACAGTAGTACAGTACAGTACAGTAGTACAGTACAGTAGTACAGTACAGTATAGTAGTACAGTACAGTAGTACAGTACAGTAGTACAGTACAGTGTTACAGTACAGTAGTACAGTACAGTAGTACAGTACAGTATAGTAGTACAGTACAGTAGTACAGTACAGTATAGTAGTACAGTACAGTAGTACAGTACAGTAGTACAGTATAGTAGTACAGTACAGTAGTACAGAATAGTAGAGTAGTACAGTACAGTAGTACAGTACAGTAGTACAGTACAGTATCATAGTACAATACAGTACTGTATAGTAGTACAGTACAGTATAGTAGTACAGTACAGTATAGTAGTACAGTACAGTATAGTATTACAGTACAGTAGTACAGTACAGTATAGTAGAGTAGTACAGTGCAGTAGTACAGTACAGTATAGTAGTACAGTACAGTATAGTAGTACAGTACAGTATAGTAGTACAGTACAGTAGTACAGTATAGTAGAGTAGTACAGTACAGTAGTACAGTACAGTAGTACAGTACAGTATCATAGTACAATACAGTACTGTATAGTAGTACAGTATAGTAGTACAGTACAGTAGTACAGTACAGTATAGTATTACAGTACAGTAGTACAGTACAGTATAGTAGAGTAGTACAGTACAGTAGTACAGTACAGTATAGTAGTACAGTACAGTACAGTATAGTAGTACAGTACATAAGTACAGTACAGTATAGTAGTACAGTACAGTAGTACAGTACAGTACAGTAGTATAGTAGTACAGCATGGTATAGTAGTACAGTACAGTAGTACAGTACAGTATTGTATAGTAGTACAGTACAGTATAGTAGTACAGTACAGTAGTACAGTACAGTATAGAAGTACAGTACAGTAGTACAGTACAGTGCTGGGTTATTAAGGCACCATAGACCTACTCACCATCTGTGGGTCTCCGTGTAAACACTCACGATGTAAGAAAAATACTTGACTACTAATACTGTACTGACGCTTAAGGCTGTGTGGCCACAGTCAAACCTTGATGCGATGCTAGAATCATTAGAAGGCCAGGCAGTAATAAATAGAAAGTGATACCCCAGTTAGCCGGAACAAATGGTGTAGGGGCCCTTCCGGGGATGAGAGATTTCCGGCAAACCAGACGACTTTCTCAAACCCGGAAAAATTCCCCATCCCGGGAAATATTTTCGGTTACTGGAAAAACTTTCCGAGTGTCTAAACTATGCATCTTGCACAGACAAACACTAGCTCACATCCTCAGAATGTTTCTGAGTGCTGGGGAGTTTTCCAAGAGTCTAAACTACCGGAGTCTGTAAAAGCAGATCTAATTAAGTTAGAAAGTCCGTTTGTTAACTAAAATAATCCAGAATAGTATATATAAAAGTTTGGTTAAATAAATATATTGAAAAAATAAAAATCTATATGATATGATCGTGAATGAAGCTGTGTGTTACAGCAAAGACTGGTATTTTCCACTCTCATGGAGCTGTGGGGGATTAGTGGGTCTCATGTAACTGACCGGACGCAATGTCAGGTGGAGGTAGGGTGGGGTATTAGTGGATATATATATATATATATATATATATATATATATATATATATATATATATATATATATATATATATATATATATATATATATATATATATATATATATATATATATATATATATATATATATATATATATATATATATATATATATATATATATATAT